>NW_028258271.1:0-1862 GCF_053883595.1 Heterocephalus glaber
AAAAAAAAAAAAAAAAAAAAAAAAAAAAAAAAAAAAAAAAAAAAAAAAAAAAAAAAAAAAAAAAAAAAAAAAAAAAAAAAAAAAAAAAAAAAAAAAAAAAAAAAAAAAAAAAAAAAAAAAAGAAAAAAAAAAAAAAAAAAAAAAAAAAAAAAAAAAAAAAAAAAAAAAAAAAAAAAAAAAAAAAAAAAAAAAAAAAAAAAAAAAAAAAAAAAAAAAAAAAAAAAAAAAAAAAAAAAAAAAAAAAAAAAAAAAAAAAAAAAAAAAAAAAAAAAAAAAAAAAAAAAAAAAAAAAAAAAAAAAAAAAAAAAAAAAAAAAAAAAAGAAAAAAAAAAAAAAAAAAAAAAAAAAAAAAAAAAAAAAAAAAAAAAAAAAAAAAAAAAAAAAAAAAAAAAAAAAAAAAAAAAAAAAAAAAAAAAAAAAAAAAAAAGAAAAAAAAAAAAAAAAAAAAAAAAAAAAAAAAAAAAAAAAAAAAAAAAAAAAAAAAAAAAAAAAAAAAAAAAAAAAAAAAAAAAAAAAAAAAAAAAAAAAAAAAAAAAAAAAAAAAAAAAAAAAAAAGCCACTCCACACCACTTGCCCTAAATCCCCCCTCCCATACACATTGTCCATCTTGATTAACACCAGAACCATCCTTTCACTTGGCCAACCCAAAAACTACAGCCTGTCCATGGGAAATCCTGTGGACTCCATTTTCAAGATGGATCCAGAATCTAGTCACTTTAATCACCTTCAAACGCCAGCTACAGGGGCTCTTTCCTGGGTTGCTATAATGGCTTCCTCACTGGGCTCTCTCACTCTTCTTCCTCCTTGGATTATTCTCGTCAGATCAGACACCAGTTGTTTCTTTTTTCTTTTCTTTTTTTTCTAGGGCACTTTTTAGTGCTGGCCTTGAACTTGCCATCCTCCTGCCTGCGTTGTTAGGATTACAGGTGTACACTGAAACACTCAGCTCAATTTTTCTTTCTTTTTTTTTAAGCAAAACATATATTGGTACATTTTAGATATACATAATGATAACATTCATTAGAGGGAATTTGTATCTGTACATGGTATATATCTTGCTTCTTCTTTTTTCCATCCCCCAATGTTTCTTCCCCTCCCCTTATTTCCAAAAGCTTTGTTTCCATTTTTTCTTCTATTCTCTTTTTTTGCTTTGTCCCTTCTTACCTTTCTCTCTCCTCCTCCCTTGTTCACCTTCTCATTTCAACATTTTCTTCCATTTCCCAATATCTGTTATACATTCTGGTCCTTATTTCCATTTTCGGTTTCTCACCCCCAGAGAAACAATGTGGTATTTAAACATGTGTGTCTGATTATTTCACTTAAGAGTATGGCCTCAAGGTGCATCCATTTTGCTGGAAATGTCTGAAGCTCATCCTTCTTTATGGCAGAGTAGTACTCCACTGTATAAAAAACTACATCTTCTTTATTTATCAGTTGAGGGGCATTTGGGCTGTTTCCAAGATTTAGCTGTTACAAACTCTGCCTCTATAAAAGTGGGTGCGCATATATCATTGTGGTATGATGCTTTTAATTCTTTTGGAAAGATACCCAGAAGGGGAATAGCTAGGTTAAATGGAACCTCTAGTTTTAGCTTTTTGAGGAATATCCATATTGATTTCCAAAGTATTTGCACCAGTCTACACTCCCACCAACAGTGGAGAAGCATTCCTTTTTCCCTACATCCCTGTCAGCATTTGTTATTGGCTTATTTCTTGATAACAGCCATTCTTTCTGGAGTGAGATGGAATCTCAGCATTGTTTTAATTTGCATCTCTCAAATAAGCAGTGATGTTGAACATTTTTTCATATATTTGCCATTTTTAATTCTTAATCTGAGAAGTGTGTATTCATTTCAGATGCCC
>NW_028258272.1:0-47767 GCF_053883595.1 Heterocephalus glaber
GAAGCACCTAACCCTAACCATCATACCCACCTCCAAAAGTAAGGTAACATGAATTGGAACCCTAAACCTCAACCTGCTCCTGACCCTAAACCCTAACCCTGTGGCGCAGGACAAATCACAATATCCAGGTGCTTGCCATGTGACATGATCCCTCCCCATCCCCACCAACTTACAGTAATACTAACTTTCCTTGTTACCACAATGGAAAGACACAGGGGAGTTTCAATTTCAATGCTATCTATCACCCTGACCCTAACCCTACCCTATCCCTTACCCTGCCAGAACAATAAATCATCCTCAAGGACCGCTATTTCTGCACTATCCATGACCCTTACGAAAAGAAGCACCCTAACCTAAAACCATCATACCCACACTCCATACGTCAGGTACATGAATTGGAACCCCTAAACCTCAACCTGCTCCTGACCCTAACCCTAACCCTGAGGCGCAGGACCAAATCACAATATCCAGGTGCTTGCCATGTGACATGATCCCTCCCCATCGCCACCAACTTACAGTAATACTAACTTTCCTACCCACAATGGAAGACACAGGCGTTTCAATTTCAATGCTATCTATCACCCTGACCCTAACCCTAACCCTAGCCCTTACCCTGCCAGAACAATAAGTCTCCTCAAGGACCGCTATTTCTGCACTATCCATGACCCTTACGAAATGAAGCACCCTAACCCTAACCATCATACCCACACTCCAAACGTCAGGTACATGAATTGGAACCCTAAACCTCAACCTGCTCCTGACCCTAACCCTAACCCTGAGGCGCAGGACCAAATCACAATATCCAGGTGCTTGCCATTGACATGATCCCTCCCCATTCGCCACCAACTTACAGTAATACTAACTTTCCTACCCACAATGGAAGACACAGGCGTTTCAATTTCAATGCTATCTATCACCCTGACCCTAACCCTAACCCTAGCCCTAACCCTGCCAGAACAATAAGTCATCCTCAAGGACCGCTATTTCTGCACTATCCATGACCCTTACGAAAAGAAGCACCCTAACCCTAACCATCATACCCACACTCCAACGTCAGGTACATGAATTGGAACCCTAAACCTCAACCTGCTCCTGACCCTAACCCTAACCCTAAGGCGCAGGACCAAATCACAATATATCCAGGTGCTTGCCATGTGACATGATCCCTCCCCATCGCCACCAACTTACAGTAATACTAACTTTCCTACCCAAATGGAAGACACAGGCGTTTCAATTTCAATGCTATCTATCACCCTGACCCTAACCCTAACCCTAGCCCTAACCCTGCCAGAACAATAAGTCATCCTCAAGGACCGCTATTTCTGCACACTATCCATGACCCTTACGAAATGAAGCACCCTAACCCTAACCATCATACCCACACTCCCAACGTCAGGTACATGAATTGGAACCCTAAACCTCAACCTGCTCCTGACCCTAACCCTAACCCTGAGGCGCAGGACCAAATCACAATATCCAGGTGCTTGCCATGTGACATGATCCCTCCCCATCGCCACCAACTTACAGTAATACTAACTTTCCTACCCACAATGGAAGACACAGGCGTTTCAATTTCAATGCTATCTATCACCCTGACCCTAACCCTAAACCCTAGCCCTAACCCTGCCAGAACAATAAGTCATCCTCAAGGACCGCTATTTCTGCACTATCCATGACCCTTACGAAAAGAAGCACCCTAACCCTAACCATCATACCCACACTCCAAACGTCAGGTACATGAATTGGAACCCTAAACCTCAACCTGCTCCTGACCCTAACCCTAACCCTGAGGCGCAGGACCAAATCACAATATCCAGGTGCTTGCCATGTGACATGATCCCTCCCCATCGCCACCAACTTACAGTATACTAACTTTCCTACCCACAATGGAAGACACAGGTTTTCAATTTCAATGCTATCTATCACCCTGAACCCTAACCCTAACCCTAGCCCTAACCCTGCCAGAACAATAAGTCATCCTCAAGGACCGCTATTTCTGCACTATCCATGACCCTTACGAAATGAAGCACCCTAACCCTAACCATCATACCCACACTCCATACGTCAGGTACATGAATTGGAACCCTAAACCTCAACCTGCTCCTGACCCTAACCCTAACCCTGAGGCGCAGGACCAAATCACAATATCCAGGTGCTTGCCATGTGACATGATCCCTCCCCATCGCCACCTACTTACAGTAATACTAACTTTCCTACCCACAATGGAAGACACAGGCGTTTCAATTTCAATGCTATCTATCACCCTGACCCTAACCCTAAACCCTAGCCCTAACCCCGCCAGAACAAAAAGTCATCCTCAAGGACCGCTATTTCTGCACTATCCATGACCCTTACGAAATGAAGCACCCTAACCCTAAACATCATACCCACACTCCAAAGTCAGGTACATGAATTGGAACCCTAAACCTCAACCTGCTCCTGACCCTAACCCTAACCCTGAGGCGCAGGACCAAATCACAATATCCAGGTGCTTGCCATGTGACATGATCCTCCCCATCGCCACCAACTTACAGTAATACTAACTTTCCTCCCACAATGGAAGACACAGGCGTTTCAATTTCAATGCTATCACCCTGACCCTAACCCTAACCCTAGCCCTAACCCTGCCAGAACAATAAGTCATCCTCAAGGACCGCTATTTCTGCACTATCCATGACCCTTACGAAAAGAAGCACCCTAACCCTAACAATCATACCCACACTCCAAACGTCAGGTACATGAATTGGAACCCTAAACCTCAACCTGCTCCTGACCCTAACCCTAACCCTGAGGCGCAGGACCAAATCACAATATCCAGGTGCTTGCCATGTGACATGATCCCTCCCCATCGCCACCAACTTACAGTAATACTAACTTTCCTACCCACAATGGAAGACACAGGCGTTTCAATTTCAATGCTATCTATCACCCTGACCCTAACCCTAACCCTAGCCCTAACCCTGCCAGAACAATAAGTCATCCTCAAGGACCGCTATTTCTGCACTATCCATGACCCTTACGAAAAGAAGCACCCTAACCCTAACCATCATACCCACACTCCAAACGTCAGGTACATGAATTGGAACCCTAAACCTCAACCTGCTCCTGACCCTAACCCTAACCCTGAGGCGCAGGACCAAATCACAATATCCAGGTGCTTGCCATGTGACATGATCCCTCCCCATCGCCACCAACTTACAGTAATACTAACTTTCCTACCCACAATGGAAGACACAGGCGTTTCAATTTCAATGCTATCTATCACCCTGACCCTAGCCCTAACCCTGCCAGAACAATAAATCATCCTCAAGGACCGCTATTTCTGCACTATCCATGACCCTTACGAAATGAAGCACCCTAACCCTAACCATCATACCCACACTCCAAACGTCAGGTACATGAATTGGAACCCTAAACCTCAACCTGCTCCTGACCCTAACCCTAACCCTGAGGCGCAGGACCAAATCACAATATCCAGGTGCTTGCCATGTGACATGATCCCTCCCCATCGCCACCAACTTACAGTAATACTAACTTTCCTACCCACAATGGAAGACACAGGCGTTTCAATTTCAATGCTATCTATCACCCTGACCCTAACCCTAACCCTAGCCCTAACCCTGCCAGAACAATAAGTCATCCTCAAGGACCGCTATTTCTGCACTATCCATGACCCTTACGAAAAGAAGCACCCTAACCCTAACCATCATACCCACACTCCATACGTCAGGTACATGAATTGGAACCCTAAACCTCAACCTGCTCCTGACCCTAACCCTAACCCTGAGGCGCAGGACCAAATCACAATATCCAGGTGCTTGCCATGTGACATGATCCCTCCCCATCGCCACCAACTTACAGTAATACTAACTTTCCTACCCACAATGGAAGACACAGGCGTTTCAATTTCAATGCTATCTATCACCCTGACCCTAACCCTAACCCTAGCCCTTACCCTGCCAGAACAATAAGTCATCCTCAAGGACCGCTATTTCTGCACTATCCATGACCCTTACGAAAAGAAGCACCCTAACCCTAACCATCATACCCACACTCCAAACGTCAGGTACATGAATTGGAACCCTAAACCTCAACCTGCTCCTGACCCTAACCCTAACCCTGAGGCGCAGGACCAAATCACAATATCCAGGTGCTTGCCATGTGACATGATCCCTCCCCATCGCCACCAACTTACAGTAATACTAACTTTCCTACCCACAATGGAAGACACAGGCGTTTCAATTTCAATGCTATCTATCACCCTGACCCTAACCCTAACCCTAGCCCTAACCCTGCCAGAACAATAAGTCATCCTCAAGGACCGCTATTTCTGCACTATCCATGACCCTTACGAAATGAAGCACCCTAACCCTAACCATCATACCCACACTCCAAACGTCAGGTACATGAATTGGAACCCTAAACCTCAACCTGCTCCTGACCCTAACCCTAACCCTAAGGCGCAGGACCAAATCACAATATCCAGGTGCTTGCCATGTGACATGATCCCTCCCCATCGCCACCAACTTACAGTAATACTAACTTTCCTACCCACAATGGAAGACACAGGGGTTTCAATTTCAATGCTATCTATCACCCTGACCCTAACCCTAACCCTAGCCCTAACCCTGCCAGAACAATAAGTCATCCTCAAGGACCGCTATTTCTGCACTATCCATGACCCTTACGAAAAGAAGCACCCTAACCCTAACCATCATACCCACACTCCAAACGTCAGGTACATGAATTGGAACCCTAAACCTCAACCTGCTCCTGACCCTAACCCTAACCCTGAGGCGCAGGACCAAATCACAATATCCAGGTGCTTGCCATGTGACATGATCCCTCCCCATCGCCACCAACTTACAGTAATACTAACTTTCCTACCCACAATGGAAGACACAGGCGTTTCAATTTCAATGCTATCTATCACCCTGACCCTAACCCTAACCCTAGCCCTAACCCTGCCAGAACAATAAGTCATCCTCAAGGACCGCTATTTCTGCACTATCCATGACCCTTACGAAAAGAAGCACCCTAACCCTAACCATCATACCCACACTCCATACGTCAGGTACATGAATTGGAACCCTAAACCTCAACCTGCTCCTGACCCTAACCCTAACCCTGAGGCGCAGGACCAAATCACAATATCCAGGTGCTTGCCATGTGACATGATCCCTCCCCATCGCCACCAACTTACAGTAATACTAACTTTCCTACCCACAATGGAAGACACAGGCGTTTCAATTTCAATGCTATCTATCACCCTGACCCTAACCCTAACCCTAGCCCTAACCCTGCCAGAACAATAAGTCATCCTCAAGGACCGCTATTTCTGCACTATCCATGACCCTTACGAAAAGAAGCACCCTAACCCTAACCATCATACCCACACTCCATACGTCAGGTACATGAATTGGAACCCTAAACCTCAACCTGCTCCTGACCCTAACCCTAACCCTGAGGCGCAGGACCAAATCACAATATCCAGGTGCTTGCCATGTGACATGATCCCTCCCCATCGCCACCAACTTACAGTAATACTAACTTTCCTACCCACAATGGAAGACACAGGCGTTTCAATTTCAATGCTATCTATCACCCTGACCCTAACCCTAACCCTAGCCCTTACCCTGCCAGAACAATAATCATCCTCAAGGACCGCTATTTCTGCACTATCCATGACCCTTACGAAATGAAGCACCCTAACCCTAACCATCATACCCACACTCCAAACGTCAGGTACATGAATTGGAACCCTAAACCTCAACCTGCTCCTGACCCTAACCCTAACCCTGAGGCGCAGGACCAAATCACAATATCCAGGTGCTTGCCATGTGACATGATCCCTCCCCATCGCCACCAACTTACAGTAATACTAACTTTCCTACCCACAATGGAAGACACAGGCGTTTCAATTTCAATGCTATCTATCACCCTGACCCTAACCCTAACCCTAGCCCTAACCCTGCCAGAACAATAAATCATCCTCAAGGACCGCTATTTCTGCACTATCCATGACCCTTACGAAATGAAGCACCCTAACCCTAACCATCATACCCACACTCCAAACGTCAGGTACATGAATTGGAACCCTAAACCTCAACCTGCTCCTGACCCTAACCCTAACCCTGAGGCGCAGGACCAAATCACAATATCCAGGTGCTTGACATGTGACATGATCCCTCCCCATCGCCACCAACTTACAGTAATACTAACTTTCCTACCCACAATGGAAGACACAGGCGTTTCAATTTCAATGCTATCTATCACCCTGACCCTAACCCTAACCCTAGCCCTTACCCTGCCAGAACAATAAGTCATCCTCAAGGACCGCTATTTCTGCACTATCCATGACCCTTACGAAAAGAAGCACCCTAACCCTAACCATCGTACCCACACTCCAAACGTCAGGTACATGAATTGGAACCCTAAACCTCAACCTGCTCCTGACCCTAACCCTAACCCTGAGGCGCAGGACCAAATCACAATATCCAGGTGCTTGCCATGTGACATGATCCCTCCCCATCGCCACCAACTTACAGTAATACTAACTTTCCTACCCACAATGGAAGACACAGGCGTTTCAATTTCAATGCTATCTATCACCCTGACCCTAACCCTAACCCTAGCCCTAACCCTGCCAGAACAATAAGTCATCCTCAAGGACCGCTATTTCTGCACTATCCATGACCCTTACGAAATGAAGCACCCTAACCCTAACCATCATACCCACACTCCAAACGTCAGGTACATGAATTGGAACCCTAAACCTCAACCTGCTCCTGACCCTAACCCTAACCCTAAGGCGCAGGACCAAATCACAATATCCAGGTGCTTGCCATGTGACATGATCCCTCCCCATCGCCACCAACTTACAGTAATACTAACTTTCCTACCCACAATGGAAGACACAGGCGTTTCAATTTCAATGCTATCTATCACCCTGACCCTAACCCTAACCCTAGCCCTTACCCTGCCAGAACAATAAATCATCCTCAAGGACCGCTATTTCTGCACTATCCATGACCCTTACGAAATGAAGCACCCTAACCCTAACCATCATACCCACACTCCAAACGTCAGGTACATGAATTGGAACCCTAAACCTCAACCTGCTCCTGACCCTAACCCTAACCCTGAGGCGCAGGACCAAATCACAATATCCAGGTGCTTGCCATGTGACATGATCCCTCCCCATCCCACCAACTTACAGTAATACTAACTTTCCTACCCACAATGGAAGACACAGGCGTTTCAATTTCAATGCTATCTATCACCCTGACCCTAACCCTAACCCTAGCCCTTACCCTGCCAGAACAATAAATCATCCTCAAGGACCGCTATTTCTGCACTATCCATGACCCTTACGAAATGAAGCACCCTAACCCTAACCATCATACCCACACTCCAAACGTCAGGTACATGAATTGGAACTGTAAACCTCAACCTGCTCCTGACCCTAACCCTAACCCTGAGGCGCAGGACCAAATCACAATATCCAGGTGCTTGACATGTGACATGATCCCTCCCCATCGCCACCAACTTACAGTAATACTAACTTTCCTACCCACAATGGAAGACACAGGCGTTTCAATTTCAATGCTATCTATCACCCTGACCCTAACCCTAACCCTAGCCCTTACCCTGCCAGAACAATAAATCATCCTCAAGGACCGCTATTTCTGCACTATCCATGACCCTTACGAAATGAAGCACCCTAACCCTAACCATCATACCCACACTCCAAACGTCAGGTACATGAATTGGAACCCTAAACCTCAACCTGCTCCTGACCCTAACCCTAACCCTGAGGCGCAGGACCAAATCACAATATCCAGGTGCTTGCCATGTGACATGATCCCTCCCCATCGCCACCAACTTACAGTAATACTAACTTTCCTACCCACAATGGAAGACACAGGCGTTTCAATTTCAATGCTATCTATCACCCTGACCCTAACCCTAACCCTAGCCCTTACCCTGCCAGAACAATAATCATCCTCAAGGACCGCTATTTCTGCACTATCCATGACCCTTACGAAAAGAAGCACCCTAACCCTAACAATCATACCCACACTCCAAACGTCAGGTACATGAATTGGAACCCTAAACCTCAACCTGCTCCTGACCCTAACCCTAACCCTAAGGCGCAGGACCAAATCACAATATCCAGGTGCTTGACATGTGACATGATCCCTCCCCATCGCCACCAACTTACAGTAATACTAACTTTCCTACCCACAATGGAAGACACAGGCGTTTCAATTTCAATGCTATCTATCACCCTGACCCTAACCCTAACCCTAGCCCTAACCCTGCCAGAACAATAAATCATCCTCAAGGACCGCTATTTCTGCACTATCCATGACCCTTACGAAATGAAGCACCCTAACCCTAACCATCATACCCACACTCCAAACGTCAGGTACATGAATTGGAACCCTAAACCTCAACCTGCTCCTGACCCTAACCCTAACCCTAAGGCGCAGGACCAAATCACAATATCCAGGTGCTTGACATGTGACATGATCCCTCCCCATCGCCACCAACTTACAGTAATACTAACTTTCCTACCCACAATGGAAGACACAGGCGTTTCAATTTCAATGCTATCTATCACCCTGACCCTAACCCTAACCCTAGCCCTAACCCTGCCAGAACAATAAGTCATCCTCAAGGACCGCTATTTCTGCACTATCCATGACCCTTACGAAATGAAGCACCCTAACCCTAACAATCATACCCACACTCCAAACGTCAGGTACATGAATTGGAACCCTAAACCTCAACCTGCTCCTGACCCTAACCCTAACCCTAAGGCGCAGGACCAAATCACAATATCCAGGTGCTGGACATGGGACATGATCCCTCCCCATCCCCACCAACTTACAGTAATACTAACTTTCCTACCCACAATGGAAGACACAGGCGTTTCAATTTCAATGCTATCTATCACCCTGACCCTAACCCTAACCCTAGCCCTAACCCTGCCAGAACAATAAGTCATCCTCAAGGACCGCTATTTCTGCACTATCCATGACCCTTACGAAAAGAAGCACCCTAACCCTAACAATCATACCCACACTCCATACGTCAGGTACATGAATTGGAACCCTAAACCTCAACCTGCTCCTGACCCTAACCCTAACCCTAAGGCGCAGGACCAAATCACAATATCCAGGTGCTTGACATGTGACATGATCCCTCCCCATCGCCACCAACTTACAGTAATACTAACTTTCCTACCCACAATGGAAGACACAGGCGTTTCAATTTCAATGCTATCTATCACCCTGACCCTAACCCTAACCCTAGCCCTAACCCTGCCAGAAAAATAAGTCATCCTCAAGGACCGCTATTTCTGCACTATCCATGACCCTTACGAAATGAAGCACCCTAACCCTAACCATCATACCCACACTCCATACGTCAGGTACATGAATTGGAACCCTAAACCTCAACCTGCTCCTGACCCTAACCCTAACCCTGAGGCGCAGGACCAAATCACAATATCCAGGTGCTTGCCATGTGACATGATCCCTCCCCATCGCCACCAACTTACAGTAATACTAACTTTCCTACCCACAATGGAAGACACAGGCGTTTCAATTTCAATGCTATCTATCACCCTGACCCTAACCCTAACCCTAGCCCTAACCCTGCCAGAACAATAAGTCATCCTCAAGGACCGCTATTTCTGCACTATCCATGACCCTTACGAAAAGAAGCACCCTAACCCTAACCATCGTACCCACACTCCATACGTCAGGTACATGAATTGGAACCCTTAACCTCAACCTGCTCCTGACCCTAACCCTAACCCTGAGGCGCAGGACCAAATCACAATATCCAGGTGCTTGCCATGTGACATGATCCCTCCCCATCGCCACCAACTTACAGTAATACTAACTTTCCTACCCACAATGGAAGACACAGGCGTTTCAATTTCAATGCTATCTATCACCCTGACCCTAACCCTAACCCTAGCCCTAACCCTGCCAGAACAATAAGTCATCCTCAAGGACCGCTATTTCTGCACTATCCATGACCCTTACGAAATGAAGCACCCTAACCCTAACCATCATACCCACACTCCAAACGTCAGGTACATGAATTGGAACCCTAAACCTCAACCTGCTCCTGACCCTAACCCTAACCCTAAGGCGCAGGACCAAATCACAATATCCAGGTGCTTGCCATGTGACATGATCCCTCCCCATCGCCACCAACTTACAGTAATACTAACTTTCCTACCCACAATGGAAGACACAGGCGTTTCAATTTCAATGCTATCTATCACCCTGACCCTAACCCTAACCCTAGCCCTTACCCTGCCAGAACAATAAATCATCCTCCAGGACCGCTATTTCTGCACTATCCATGACCCTTACGAAATGAAGCACCCTAACCCTAACCATCATACCCACACTCCAAACGTCAGGTACATGAATTGGAACCCTAAACCTCAACCTGCTCCTGACCCTAACCCTAACCCTAAGGCGCAGGACCAAATAACAATATCCAGGTGCTTGACATGTGACATGATCCCTCCCCATCGCCACCAACTTACAGTAATACTAACTTTCCTACCCACAATGGAAGACACAGGCGTTTCAATTTCAATGCTATCTATCACCCTGACCCTAACCCTAACCCTAGCCCTAACCCTGCCAGAACAATAAGTCATCCTCAAGGACCGCTATTTCTGCACTATCCATGACCCTTACGAAAAGAAGCACCCTAACCCTAACCATCATACCCACACTCCAAACGTCAGGTACATGAATTGGAACCCTAAACCTCAACCTGCTCCTGACCCTAACCCTAACCCTGAGGCGCAGGACCAAATCACAATATCCAGGTGCTTGCCATGTGACATGATCCCTCCCCATCGCCACCAACTTACAGTAATACTAACTTTCCTACCCACAATGGAAGACACAGGCGTTTCAATTTCAATGCTATCTATCACCCTGACCCTAACCCTAACCCTAGCCCTTACCCTGCCAGAACAATAAGTCATCCTCAAGGACCGCTATTTCTGCACTATCCATGACCCTTACGAAAAGAAGCACCCTAACCCTAACCATCGTACCCACACTCCATACGTCAGGTACATGAATTGGAACCCTAAACCTCAACCTGCTCCTGACCCTAACCCTAACCCTGAGGCGCAGGACCAAATCACAATATCCAGGTGCTTGCCATGTGACATGATCCCTCCCCATCGCCACCAACTTACAGTAATACTAACTTTCCTACCCACAATGGAAGACACAGGCGTTTCAATTTCAATGCTATCTATCACCCTGACCCTAACCCTAACCCTAGCCCTAACCCTGCCAGAACAATAAGTCATCCTCAAGGACCGCTATTTCTGCACTATCCATGACCCTTACGAAATGAAGCACCCTAACCCTAACCATCATACCCACACTCCAAACGTCAGGTACATGAATTGGAACCCTAAACCTCAACCTGCTCCTGACCCTAACCCTAACCCTAAGGCGCAGGACCAAATCACAATATCCAGGTGCTTGCCATGTGACATGATCCCTCCCCATCGCCACCAACTTACAGTAATACTAACTTTCCTACCCACAATGGAAGACACAGGGGTTTCAATTTCAATGCTATCTATCACCCTGACCCTAACCCTAACCCTAGCCCTAACCCTGCCAGAACAATAAGTCATCCTCAAGGACCGCTATTTCTGCACTATCCATGACCCTTACGATAAGAAGCACCCTAACCCTAACAATCATACCCACACTCCAAACGTCAGGTACATGAATTGGAACCCTAAACCTCAACCTGCTCCTGACCCTAACCCTAACCCTAAGGCGCAGGACCAAATCACAATATCCAGGTGCTTGCCATGTGACATGATCCCTCCCCATCGCCACCAACTTACAGTAATACTAACTTTCCTACCCACAATGGAAGACACAGGCGTTTCAATTTCAATGCTATCTATCACCCTGACCCTAACCCTAACCCTAGCCCTAACCCTGCCAGAACAATAAGTCATCCTCAAGGACCGCTATTTCTGCACTATCCATGACCCTTACGAAAAGAAGCACCCTAACCCTAACAATCATACCCACACTCCAAACGTCAGGTACATGAATTGGAACCCTAAACCTCAACCTGCTCCTGACCCTAACCCTAACCCTGAGGCGCAGGACCAAATCACAATATCCAGGTGCTTGCCATGTGACATGATCCCTCCCCATCGCCACCAACTTACAGTAATACTAACTTTCCTACCCACAATGGAAGACACAGGCGTTTCAATTTCAATGCTATCTATCACCCTGACCCTAACCCTAACCCTAGCCCTAACCCTGCCAGAACAATAAGTCATCCTCAAGGACCGCTATTTCTGCACTATCCATGACCCTTACGAAATGAAGCACCCTAACCCTAACCATCATACCCACACTCCAAACGTCAGGTACATGAATTGGAACCCTAAACCTCAACCTGCTCCTGACCCTAACCCTAACCCTGAGGCGCAGGACCAAATCACAATATCCAGGTGCTTGCCATGTGACATGATCCCTCCCCATCGCCACCAACTTACAGTAATACTAACTTTCCTACCCACAATGGAAGACACAGGCGTTTCAATTTCAATGCTATCTATCACCCTGACCCTAACCCTAACCCTAGCCCTAACCCTGCCAGAACAATAAGTCATCCTCAAGGACCGCTATTTCTGCACTATCCATGACCCTTACGAAAAGAAGCACCCTAACCCTAACCATCATACCCACACTCCAAACGTCAGGTACATGAATTGGAACCCTAAACCTCAACCTGCTCCTGACCCTAACCCTAACCCTGAGGCGCAGGACCAAATCACAATATCCAGGTGCTTGCCATGTGACATGATCCCTCCCCATCGCCACCAACTTACAGTAATACTAACTTTCCTACCCACAATGGAAGACACAGGCGTTTCAATTTCAATGCTATCTATCACCCTGACCCTAACCCTAACCCTAGCCCTAACCCTGCCAGAACAATAAGTCATCCTCAAGGACCGCTATTTCTGCACTATCCATGACCCTTACGAAATGAAGCACCCTAACCCTAACCATCATACCCACACTCCAAACGTCAGGTACATGAATTGGAACCCTAAACCTCAACCTGCTCCTGACCCTAACCCTAACCCTAAGGCGCAGGACCAAATCACAATATCCAGGTGCTTGCCATGTGACATGATCCCTCCCCATCGCCACCAACTTACAGTAATACTAACTTTCCTACCCACAATGGAAGACACAGGCGTTTCAATTTCAATGCTATCTATCACCCTGACCCTAACCCTAACCCTAGCCCTTACCCTGCCAGAACAATAAGTCATCCTCAAGGACCGCTATTTCTGCACTATCCATGACCCTTACGAAATGAAGCACCCTAACCCTAACCATCATACCCACACTCCAAACGTCAGGTACATGAATTGGAACCCTAAACCTCAACCTGCTCCTGACCCTAACCCTAACCCTGAGGCGCAGGACCAAATCACAATATCCAGGTGCTTGCCATGTGACATGATCCCTCCCCATCGCCACCAACTTACAGTAATACTAACTTTCCTACCCACAATGGAAGACACAGGGGTTTCAATTTCAATGCTATCTATCACCCTGACCCTAACCCTAACCCTAGCCCTAACCCTGCCAGAACAATAAGTCATCCTCAAGGACCGCTATTTCTGCACTATCCATGACCCTTACGAAAAGAAGCACCCTAACCCTAACCATCATACCCACACTCCAAACGTCAGGTACATGAATTGGAACCCTAAACCTCAACCTGCTCCTGACCCTAACCCTAACCCTGAGGCGCAGGACCAAATCACAATATCCAGGTGCTTGCCATGTGACATGATCCCTCCCCATCGCCACCAACTTACAGTAATACTAACTTTCCTACCCACAATGGAAGACACAGGCGTTTCAATTTCAATGCTATCTATCACCCTGACCCTAACCCTAACCCTAGCCCTTACCCTGCCAGAACAATAAATCATCCTCAAGGACCGCTATTTCTGCACTATCCATGACCCTTACGAAATGAAGCACCCTAACCCTAACCATCATACCCACACTCCAAACGTCAGGTACATGAATTGGAACCCTAAACCTCAACCTGCTCCTGACCCTAACCCTAACCCTGAGGCGCAGGACCAAATCACAATATCCAGGTGCTTGCCATGTGACATGATCCCTCCCCATCGCCACCAACTTACAGTAATACTAACTTTCCTACCCACAATGGAAGACACAGGCGTTTCAATTTCAATGCTATCTATCACCCTGACCCTAACCCTAACCCTAGCCCTAACCCTGCCAGAACAATAAGTCATCCTCAAGGACCGCTATTTCTGCACTATCCATGACCCTTACGAAAAGAAGCACCCTAACCCTAACCATCATACCCACACTCCATACGTCAGGTACATGAATTGGAACCCTAAACCTCAACCTGCTCCTGACCCTAACCCTAACCCTGAGGCGCAGGACCAAATCACAATATCCAGGTGCTTGCCATGTGACATGATCCCTCCCCATCGCCACCAACTTACAGTAATACTAACTTTCCTACCCACAATGGAAGACACAGGCGTTTCAATTTCAATGCTATCTATCACCCTGACCCTAACCCTAACCCTAGCCCTAACCCTGCCAGAACAATAAGTCATCCTCAAGGACCGCTATTTCTGCACTATCCATGACCCTTACGAAAAGAAGCACCCTAACCCTAACCATCATACCCACACTCCATACGTCAGGTACATGAATTGGAACCCTAAACCTCAACCTGCTCCTGACCCTAACCCTAACCCTGAGGCGCAGGACCAAATCACAATATCCAGGTGCTTGCCATGTGACATGATCCCTCCCCATCGCCACCAACTTACAGTAATACTAACTTTCCTACCCACAATGGAAGACACAGGCGTTTCAATTTCAATGCTATCTATCACCCTGACCCTAACCCTAACCCTAGCCCTTACCCTGCCAGAACAATAAGTCATCCTCAAGGACCGCTATTTCTGCACTATCCATGACCCTTACGAAATGAAGCACCCTAAACCTAACCATCATACCCACACTCCAAACGTCAGGTACATGAATTGGAACCCTAAACCTCAACCTGCTCCTGACCCTAACCCTAACCCTGAGGCGCAGGACCAAATCACAATATCCAGGTGCTTGCCATGTGACATGATCCCTCCCCATCGCCACCAACTTACAGTAATACTAACTTTCCTACCCACAATGGAAGACACAGGCGTTTCAATTTCAATGCTATCTATCACCCTGACCCTAACCCTAACCCTAGCCCTTACCCTGCCAGAACAATAAATCATCCTCAAGGACCGCTATTTCTGCACTATCCATGACCCTTACGAAAAGAAGCACCCTAACCCTAACCATCATACCCACACTCCAAACGTCAGGTACATGAATTGGAACCCTAAACCTCAACCTGCTCCTGACCCTAACCCTAACCCTGAGGCGCAGGACCAAATCACAATATCCAGGTGCTTGCCATGTGACATGATCCCTCCCCATCGCCACCAACTTACAGTAATACTAACTTTCCTACCCACAATGGAAGACACAGGCGTTTCAATTTCAATGCTATCTATCACCCTGACCCTAACCCTAACCCTAGCCCTAACCCTGCCAGAACAATAAGTCATCCTCAAGGACCGCTATTTCTGCACTATCCATGACCCTTACGAAATGAAGCACCCTAACCCTAACCATCATACCCACACTCCAAACGTCAGGTACATGAATTGGAACCCTAAACCTCAACCTGCTCCTGACCCTAACCCTAACCCTAAGGCGCAGGACCAAATCACAATATCCAGGTGCTTGACATGTGACATGATCCCTCCCCATCGCCACCAACTTACAGTAATACTAACTTTCCCACACACAATGGAAGACACAGGCGTTTCAATTTCAATGCTATCTATCACCCTGACCCTAACCCTAACCCTAGCCCTTACCCTGCCAGAACAATAAATCATCCTCAAGGACCGCTATTTCTGCACTATCCATGACCCTTACGAAATGAAGCACCCTAACCCTAACCATCATACCCACACTCCAAACGTCAGGTACATGAATTGGAACCCTAAACCTCAACCTGCTCCTGACCCTAACCCTAACCCTAAGGCGCAGGACCAAATCACAATATCCAGGTGCTTGCCATGTGACATGATCCCTCCCCATCGCCACCAACTTACAGTAATACTAACTTTCCTACCCACAATGGAAGACACAGGCGTTTCAATTTCAATGCTATCTATCACCCTGACCCTAACCCTAACCCTAGCCCTTACCCTGCCAGAACAATAAATCATCCTCAAGGACCGCTATTTCTGCACTATCCATGACCCTTACGAAATGAAGCACCCTAACCCTAACCATCATACCCACACTGCAAACGTCAGGTACATGAATTGGAACCCTAAACCTCAACCTGCTCCTGACCCTAACCCTAACCCTGAGGCGCAGGACCAAATCACAATATCCAGGTGCTTGCCATGTGACATGATCCCTCCCCATCGCCACCAACTTACAGTAATACTAACTTTCCTACCCACAATGGAAGACACAGGCGTTTCAATTTCAATGCTATCTATCACCCTGACCCTAACCCTAACCCTAGCCCTAACCCTGCCAGAACAATAAGTCATCCTCAAGGACCGCTATTTCTGCACTATCCATGACCCTTACGAAAAGAAGCACCCTAACCCTAACCATCGTACCCACACTCCATACGTCAGGTACATGAATTGGAACCCTAAACCTCAACCTGCTCCTGACCCTAACCCTAACCCTGAGGCGCAGGACCAAATCACAATATCCAGGTGCTTGCCATGTGACATGATCCCTCCCCATCGCCACCAACTTACAGTAATACTAACTTTCCTACCCACAATGGAAGACACAGGCGTTTCAATTTCAATGCTATCTATCACCCTGACCCTAACCCTAACCCTAGCCCTAACCCTGCCAGAACAATAAGTCATCCTCAAGGACCGCTATTTCTGCACTATCCATGACCCTTACGAAATGAAGCACCCTAACCCTAACCATCATACCCACACTCCAAACGTCAGGTTCATGAATTGGAACCCTAAACCTCAACCTGCTCCTGACCCTAACCCTATCCCTAAGTCGCAGGACGAAATCACAATATCCAGGTGCTTGACATGTGACATGATCCCTCCCCATCGCTACCTACTTACAGTAATACTAACTTTCCTACCCACAATGGAAGACACAGGGGTTTCAATTTCAATGCTATCTATCACCCTGACCCTAACCCTAACCCTAGCCCTAACCCTGCCAGAAAAATAAGTCATCCTCAAGACCGCTATTTCTGCACTATACATGACCCTTACGAAAGAAGCACCCTAACCCTAACCATCATACCCACACTCCATACGTCAGGTACATGAATTGGAACCGTAAACCTCAACCTGCTCCTGACCCTAACCCTAACCCTAAGGCGCAGGACCAAATCACAATATCCAGGTGCTTGCCATGTGACATGATCCCTCCCCATCGCCACCAACTTACAGTAATACTAACTTTCCTACCCACAATGGAAGACACAGGCGTTTCAATTTCAATGCTATCTATCACCCTGACCCTAACCCTAACCCTAGCCCTAACCCTGTCAGAACAATAAATCATCCTCAAGGACCGCTATTTCTGCACTATCCATGACCCTTACGAAATGAAGCACCCTAACCCTAACCATCATACCCACACTCCAAACGTCAGGTACATGAATTGGAACTGTAAACCTCAACCTGCTCCTGACCCTAAGCCTAACCCTGAGGCGCAGGACCAAATCACAATATCCAGGTGCTTGCCATGTGACATGATCCCTCCCCATCGCCACCAACTTACAGTAATACTAACTTTCCTACCCACAATGGAAGACACAGGCGTTTCAATTTCAATGCTATCTATCACCCTGACCCTAACCCTAACTCTAGCCCTTACCCTGCCAGAACAATAAATCATCCTCAAGGACCGCTATTTCTGCACTATTCATGACCCTTATGAAATGAAGCACCCTAACCCTAACCATCATACCAACACTCCAAACGTCAGGTACATGAATTGGAACCCTAAACCTCAACCTGCTCCTGACCCTAACCCTAAACCTGAGGCGCAGGAGCAAATCCCAATATCCAGGTGCTTGCCATGTGACATGATCCCTCCCCATCGCCACCAACTTACAGTAATACTAACTTTCCTACCCACAATGGAAGACACAGGCGTTTCAAATTCAATGCTATCTATCACCCTGACCCGAACCCTAACCCTAGCCCTAACCCTGCCAGAACAATAAGTCATCCTCAAGGACCGCTATTTCTGCACTATCCATGACCCTTACGAAAAGAAGCACCCTAACCCTTACCATCATACCCACACTCCAAACGTCAGGTACATGAATTGGAACCCTAAACCTCAACCTGCTCCTGACCCTAACCCTAACCCTGAGGCGCAGGACCAAATCACAATATCCATGTGCTTGCCATGTGACATGATAACTCCCCATCGGCACCAACTTACAGTAATACTAACTTTCCTACCCACAATGGAAGACACAGGCGTTTCAATTTCAATGCTATCTATCACCCTGACCCTAACCGTAACCCTAGCCCTTACCCTGCCAGAACAATAAATCATCCTCAAGGACCGCTATTTCTGCATTATCCATGACCCTTTCGAAATGAAGCACCCTAACCCTAACCATCATACCCACACTCCAAACGTCAGGTACATGAATTGGAACCCTAAACCTCAACCTGCTCCTGACCCTAACACTAACCCTAAGGCGCAGGACCAAATCACAATATCCAGGTGCTTGCCATGTGACATGATCCCTCCCCATCGCCACCAACTTACAGTAATACTTACTTTCCCACCCACAATGGAAGACACAGGCGTTTCAATTTCAATGCTATCTATCACCCTGACCCTAACCCTAACTCTAGCCCTTACCCTGCCAGAAAAATAAATCATCCTCAAGGACCGCTATTTCTGCACTATCCATGACCCTTACGAAATGAAGCACCCTAACCCTAACCATCATACCCACACTCCGAACGTCAGGTACATGAATTGGAACCCTAAACCTCAACCTGCTCCTGACCCTAACCCTAACCCTGAGGCGCAGGACCAAATCACAATATCCAGGTGCTTGACATGTGACATGATCCCTCCCCATCGCCACCAACTTACAGTAATACTAACTTTCCTACCCACAATGGAAGACACAGGCGTTTCAATTTCAATGCTATCTATCACCCTGACCCTAACCCTAACCCTAGCCCTAACCCTGCCAGAACAATAAGTCATCCTCAAGGACCGCTATTTCTGCACTATCCATGACCCTTACGAAAAGAAGCACCCTAACCCTAACCACCATACCCACACTCCATACGTAAGGTACATGAATTGGAACCCTAAACCTCAACCGGCTCCTGACCCTAACCCTAACCCTGAGGCGCAGGACCAAATCACAATATCCAGGTGCTTGCCATGTGACATGATCCCTCCCCATCGCCACCAACTTACAGTAATACTAACTTTCCTACCCACAATGGAAGACACAGGCGTTTCAATTTCAATGCTATCTATCACCCTGACCCTAACCCTAACCCTAGCCCTAACCCTGTCAGAACAATAAATCATCCTCAAGGACCGCTATTTCTGCACTATCCATGACCCTTACGAAATGAAGCACCCTAACCCTAACCATCATACCCACACTGCAAACGTCAGGTACATGAATTGGAACCCTAAACCTCAACCTGCTCCTGACCCTAACCCTAACCCTGAGGTGCAGGACCAAATCACAATATCCAGGTGCTTGCCATGTGACATGATCCCTCCCCATCGCCACCAACTTACAGTAATAATAACGTTCCTACGCACAATGGAAGACACAGGCGTTTCAATTTCAATGCTATCTATCACCCTGACCCTAACCCTAACCCTAGCCCTTACCCTGCCAGAACAATAAATCATCCTCAAGGACCGCTATTTCTGCACTATCCATGACCCTTACGAAAAGAAGCACCCTAACCCTAACAATCATACCCACACTCCAAACGCCAGGTACATGAATTGGAACCCTAAACCTCAACCTGCTCCTGACCCTAACCCTAACCCTAAGGCGCAGGACCAAATCACAATATCCAGGTGCTTGACATGGGACATGATCCCTCCACATCTTCACCAAATTACACTAATACTAATTTCCCTACCCACACTGCAAGACACAGGCATTTCAATTTCAATGCTATCTATCACCCTGACCCTAACCCTAACCCTAGCCCTAACCCTGCCAGAACAATAAGTCATCCTCAAGGACCGCTATTTCTGCACTATCCATGACCCTTACGAAAAGAAGCACCCTAACCCTAACAATCATACCCACACTCCAAACGTCAGGTACATGAATTGGAACCCTAAACCTCAACCTGCTCCTGACCCTAACCCTAACCCTAAGGCGCAGGACCAAATCACAATATCCAGGTGCTTGACATGGGACATGTTCCCTCCCCATCCCCGCCAACTTACGGTACTACTAACTTTCCAACCGACCTTGGAAGACACAGGCATTTCAATTTCAATGCTATCTATCACCCTGACCCTAACCCTAACCCTAGCCCTAACCCTGCCAGAACAATAAGTCATCCTCAAGGACCGCTATTTCTGCACTATCCATGACCCTTACGAAAAGAAGCACCCTAACCCTAACAATCATACCCACACTCCAAACGTCAGGTACATGAATTGGAACCCTAAACCTCAACCTGCTCCTGACCCTAACCCTAACCCTAAGGCGCAGGACCAAATCACAATATCCAGGTGCTTGACATGGGACATGTTCCCTCCCCATCCCCGCCAACTTACGGTACTACTAACTTTCCAACCGACCTTGGAAGACACAGGCATTTCAATTTCAATGCTATCTATCACCCTGACCCTAACCCTAACCCTAGCCCTAACCCTGCCAGAACAATAAGTCATCCTCAAGGACCGCTATTTCTGCACTATCCATGACCCTTACGAAAAGAAGCACCCTAACCCTAACAATCATACCCACACTCCAAACGTCAGGTACATGAAATGGAACCCTAACTCTCAACCTGCTCCTGACCCTAACCGTATCCCTAAGGCGCGGGACCAAATCACAATATCCAGGTGCTTGCCATGTGACATGATCTCTCCCCATCCCCACCAACTTACAGTAATACTAACTTTCCTACCCACAATGGAAGAAACAGGCGTTTCAATTTCAATGCTATCTATCACCCTGACCCTAACCCTAACCCTAGCCCTAACCCTGCCAGAACAATAAGTCATCCTCAAGGACCGCTATTTCTGCACTATCCATGACCCTTACGAAATGAAGCACCCTAACCCTAACCATCATACCCACACTCCAAACGTCAGGTACATGAATTGGAACCCTAAACCTCAACCTGCTCCTGATCCTAACCCTAACCCTGAGGTGCAGGACCAAATCACAATATCCAGGTGCTTGCCATGAGACATGATCCCTCCCCATCCCCTCCAAGTTACGGTACTACTAACTTTCCAACCGACGTTGAAAGACACAGGGGTTTCAATTTCAATGCTATCTACCACCCTGACCCTAACCCTAACCCTAGCCCTAACACTGCCAGAACAATAAGTCATCCTCAAGGACCGCTATTTCTGCACTATCTATGACCCTTACGAAAAGAAGCACCCTAACCCTAACAATCATACCCACACTCCAAACGTCAGGTACATGAACTGGAACCCTAAACCTCAACCTGCTCCTGGCCCTACCCCTAACCCTAAGGCGCAGGACCAAATCACAATATCCAGGTGCTTGCCATGTGACATGATCCCTCCCCATCCCCGCCAACTTACGGTACTACTAACTTTCCAACCGACCTTGGAAGACACAGGCATTTCAATTTCAATGCTATCTATCACCCTGACCCTAACCCTAACCCTAGCCCTAACCCTGCCAGAACAATAAGTCATCCTCAAGGACCGCTATTTCTGCACTATCCATGACCCTTACGAAAAGAAGCACCCTAACCCTAACAATCATACCCACACTCCAAACGTCAGGTACATGATTTGGAACCCTAACTCTCCACCTGCTCCTGACCCTAACCGTATCCCTAAGGTGCGGGACCAAATCACAATATCCAGGTGCTTGACATGTGACATGATCCCTCCCCATCCCGACCAACTTACAGTAATACTAACTTTCCTACCCACAATGGAAGACACAGGGGTTTCAATTTCAATGCTATCTATCACCCTGACCCTAACCCTAACCCTAGACCTAACCCTGCCAGAACAATGTCATCCTCAAGGACCGCTATTTCTGCACTATCCATGACCCTTACAAAATGAAGCACCCTAACCCTAACCATCATACCCACACTCCAAACGTCAGGTACATGAATTGGAACCCTAAACCTCAACGTGCTCCTGACCCTAACCCTAACCCTAAGGCGCGGGACCAAATCACAATATCCAGGTACTTGCCATGTGACATGATCCCTCCCCTTCCCCACCAACTTACAGTAATACTAACTTTCCTACCCATACTGCAAGACCCAGGCGTTTCAGTTTCAATGCTATCACCCTGACCCTAACCCTAACCCTAGCCCTAACCCTGCCAGAACAGTATGTCCTCCACACGTACCGCTATTTCTGCATTGCCCATGACCCTTACCAAAAGAAGAACCCTAACCCTAACAATCACACCCACACTCCAAAGGTCAGCTGCATGAATTGCAACCCTAAGTCTAAACCTCCTCCTAACCCTAACCTTAACCGTAAGGCGCAGGACCAAATCACATTCCCCACCTGCTTGACATGTGACATTATCCCTCCCCTTCCCCACGAACTTACGCTAATACTAACTTTCCAACCCACACTGGAAGACACAGGCATTTCCATTTCAATGCTATCTATCACCCCGACCGTAACCCTAACCGTAGCCCTAACTCTGCCTGAACAATAAGTCATCCTCTAAGTACTGCTATTTCTGGACTATCCATGACCCTTAGGAAAAGAATCACCCTAACCCTAACAATCATACCCACACTCCAAACGTCAGGTACCTGAATTGGAACCCTAAACCTAAACCTCCTCCTAACCCTAACCCTAACCCTAAGGCGCAGGACCAAATTACAATCCCCAGGTTCTTGACATTCAACATTTTCCCTAACCCTTCCCGTGAACTTACGCTAATACTAATTTTCCAGCCCACGCTTGAAACCCCAAGCATTTCAATTTCAATGCTCTCACCCTAACCCTAACCCTAACCCTAACTCTACCCTAACCCTAAGTCATTTTCATGTATCTTTACTTCAGCACTCTCCGTGACATTTATGAAAAGAAGAACCCTATCCCTGAAAATCATACCCACACTCCAAACACCAGGTGCCTGAATTGGAATCCTAAACCTAAGCCTACTCTTAACTCTAACCCTAAGCAACAGGACCCAATTCCTATACCCAGGAACTTGAAATTCTACATTATCCCTAACCCTCACCATAAATTTACACTAAAACTAATTTTCTAACCCACAGTTGAGGACACAGGCATTTCAATTTCCATGCTATTTATCACCTAAACCCTAACCCAAACCCTTGCCCTCCCTTAACCCTATGTCATTTTCATGTACCTCTATTTCAGACCTATCTATGACACTTACAAAAAGAAGAACCCTAACCCTAGAAATCATCTACACACTCCAAAGATCAGGTGCATGAATTGGAATCCTAAATCTAATCCTAATGCTTTCCCTAACCCTAAGCAGCAGAACCAAATTCCAATTCACATTTACTTGAAATTCTACATTATCCCTAACCCTCCCCATGTACTTACGTTAATACTATCTTTCCAACCCTCACTTGAAGACATAAGAATTTCAGTATCAATGCTATCTATCACCCTTAATCGACCCCTAACCCTAACACTACCATAAGCCTAAACCATTTTTCCGTAGCTCTATTTCATCACTATCCATGATAATTACAAAAATCAGAACCATAACCCTAAAAATCTTACCCACACTCCAAACGTCAGGTACATTTATTGGAATCCTAAAGCTAAACCTAATCCTATCCCTAACCCTAACCCTAACCAACAGAACCAAATTCCAATAAACAGGTACTTGAAATTCTACAGTATCCCTAACCCTCATCATGAGTTACACTAATACTAACTTTCCATCCCACTCTTGAAGACACAGGCATTTCAATTTCAATGCTATCTATCACCCTAACCCTAACCCTAAGCCTAACACTTACCCTTCCCTAACCCTAAGTCATTTTCAGGTACCTCAATTTCAGCCCTATCCATGACACTTACTTAAAGAAGAATCCTAACCCCCAAAATCATACCCACACTCCAAACATCCGGTACATGAAATGGAACCCTAAACCCAAAACTAATCCTATCCCTAACCCTAAGCACCAGGAACAAATTCCATTACCCAGGTACTTGAAATTCTGCATTATCCTTAACCCTCACCATGAACTTACCCTAATCCGAATGCGTTCCATTTGCCTTACCACATCTCGTACCATGGGGGAATATTTTGAGATGGCACAATTCTGCTCTCAACGTGGAAGCGTCACCCTGGCCAATGAACCACCACTCCAAGCTAACGGGTTTTTTCCAAAATTGCTCAGGACCTGTCACAGGAATAATGAGTTGGTTTTCAATCTGTGATACCACATCTCCTGCCACAGAGGAGGTTTCTGTCCTGGCACTACACTTCTCCTGTAATGGATTTGCCTTCCAGTTTGACATAAGCCCGATCTAAGCTAACGGGATGCTTCTAAATTGACTCAGAACCTCTCAAAGTAAAAAAGAGAGTGTGTTCTATCTAACTTACCACATCTCCTGCAGGGGGGAATATTTTGGGATGGCACCATGTCACTACCTTATTGGAGGCTGTTTCTGGGCCACATTACGGACACTCCCATTTAATGGGATGCTTCTGAAATGGCTCAGAACCTCTCACAGTAAAAAAGAGATTTCGTTCGATCTACCTTAACACGTCTCCTGCCACAGGGGAGGATTCTAGCAAGGCATCACTCCATGCCCATAGTGGAGCCGACTTCAGGCCACCTTACAGCCACTCCCAGCTAATTGGATGCTTCCA
Source organism: Heterocephalus glaber (assembly GCF_053883595.1). Lineage (NCBI taxonomy): Eukaryota > Metazoa > Chordata > Mammalia > Rodentia > Bathyergidae > Heterocephalus > Heterocephalus glaber. Next base: position 25,267 of record NW_028258272.1, read on the forward strand.
CAATGGTTCAGAACCACACACAGTAAAAAAGAGAATGTGTTTCATCCATCTTACCACATCTCCCGCTACAGGGGAGTATTTTGGAATGGCACAATGATGCTCTCCAAGTGGAGGCATCTTCCCGGCCACCGTTCTGCCACTCCCAGCTAATGGGTGGATTCTGAAATGGCTCAGAACTGCTCACAGGGGAAAAAGAGAATTCATTCGATCTACCTTATCAAATTTCCTGCAATGGGGGAGGATTCTGAATTGGCACCATGCTGCTCCCATATTGGAGGCAGGTTCTGGGCCACTGTACCGATGACCAAAGCTAATGGGATGCTTCTGAAATGGCTGAGAACCACTCACAGGAAAAAAGAGAATGCATTCCATCCACCTTACCATATCTCCTATGACGGGGAATATTTTGGGATGGCACAATGCAGCTCCCATAGAAGAGGCGGCTTCCTGGCCACAATATGGCCACCATCAGCTAAAGGGATGCTTCCAAAGTTTCTCAGAATGAATCACAGGAAAACAGATATAACATTAGATCTGTGATACCATATCTCCTGCCACAGGGGAGGATTCTGTCCTGGCACTACCCCACTTCAGTAGTGGAGGTGGATTCTGGTCCACCATCTGATCACTTCCACCTAATGGGATACTTCTGAAATGGCTCAGAACTACTCACAGGAAAAAAGAGAATGCATTAGTTCTACTTTTCCAAATTTCCTGCAATGGGGGAGGATTCTGGCAAGGCACCATGCCGCTCCCATAGTGGAGGCAGACTCTGGGCTAAGGTACCGAAGATCAGAGCTAACAGGATGCTTCTGTAATGGCTCAGAACCACTCACAGAAAAAAAGAGGATGTGTTCCATCCACATTACCACATCACCTGCCACGGGGAATATTTTGGGATCCCAGAATGCTGCTCCCATAGAGGAGGCAGCTTCCTGGCCAAAATATGGTCACTCCCAGCTAAAGGGATGCTTCTGAAATTTCTCAGAACCAATAACAGGAAAAAAGAGATTGCATTCAATCTGCAACAGCACATCTCCTGCTAAAGTGGAGGATTCTGGCCTGGCATTACCCCACTTTAGTAGTGGAGGTGGATTCCGGGACACCATATGGCTGCTCGCTCTAAATGTGATGCTTCTGAAATGGCTCAGAACCACTCACAAGAGAAAAGAGAATGTGTACAGTCCATCTTAAAACATCTCCTGCCACGGGGGGTTATTTTGGGATAACACAATGCTGCTCCCGAAGTGGAGACATCTTCCTGGCCACCGAACCACAACTACTAGCTAATAGGTTGCTTCCAAAATGGCTCAGAACAGCTCACAGGAAAAAAGAGAATGCATTCATTCTATGTTACCAAATTGCTGCAATGGGGGTGGATTGGGCATGGCACTATGCTGCTCCCATACTTGAGGCAGACTCCGGGCCAAGGTACTGATGAGCACAGCTAATGGGATGCTTCTGAAATGGTTCAGAACCACTCACAGGAGAAAAGAGAGTGCATTTGATCCACCTTAGCACAGCTCTTTCCATGAGTGAATATATTGAAATGGCACCACGCCACTCCCATAGTGGAGGGGGCTTCTGGGCCAACACACTGCCTCTCCCAGGTAATGGGATGCTCCTGAAATGGCTCAGAACAGCTCACAGGAAAAATGAGAATGTGTTCTACATACCTTACCAAATTTCTTGACATGGGGGAGGATTTGGCACGGCACTATGCTGCTCCCACAGTGGAGGCATCTTCTGGGCCACCGAACCAATGCTCACAGCTAATGGGATGCTTCCAAAGTGGCTCAGAACTACTCACAGGATAAAAGAGAATGTGTTACATCCACCTTACCACATCTCCTGCCATGGGGGAATATTTCTGGATGGCACTGTGCCCCTCCTGTAGTGGAGCTTGAATCCTGGCCACGCTATTGCCCCTCCTAGCTAATGGGATGCTTCAGAAATGGCTCAGAACTGCATACAGGAAAAATGAGAATGCGTTTGATTCAACTTACCACTTCTCCTGCAAAGAGGGTATATTTTCAGATGGCACCATGCCACTCCCATATTGGAGTGGGCTTCTGGGCCACTGTATGGCTGCTCTCAGCTAATTGGATGCTACTAAAATGGATCAGAACCACTCACAGGAAAAAAAGAGAATGCATTAGATCTACCTTACCACATTTTCTGCCATGGGGGAGGATTCTGGCATGGCACCATGCCAGTCCCATAGTGGAGGCAGATTCCAGGCCACCGTATCGGTGCTCATAACTAATTGGATTCTTCCAAAATGTCTCAGAAATGCTCACAGGAAAAAAAGAGAATGCATTCCATGTACCTTACCACATTTAATGCAACAGAGGAGGATTCTGTGCTGCCACAACCATGCTCCAGTAATGGAGGCACATTCCAGGTTGCCATAAGGCCACTCCCAGCTAATTGGATACTTCTGAAATGGCTCAGAACCACTAAGAGGAAAAAAATATTGCTTTCAATCTAACTTACCACATCTCCTGGCACAGGGAAATATTTCGGAATGGCCAAATGCTGCTCCCATAGTGGAGATGGATTCCGGGTCACTGTATAGCTTCTCCCAGCTAATGGGATGCTTCCAAAATGGCTCAGAACCACTCACATGAAAAAAGAGAATGCATTCGATCTACCTTACCAAATTTCCTGCCATGCAGGAGGATTCTGGCATGGCACTATGCTGCTCCCATAGTGGAGGTGGCTTCTGGGCCACTGTACCTTTGATCACAGCTAATTGGTTGCTTCTGAAATGGCTCAAAATAATTCACAGGGAAAAAGAGAATGTGTTCCATTCACCTTCCCACATCTCCTTCCTTGGGGGAATGTTTCCGGATGGCATCATTCCTCTCCTGTAATGCAGTCTTCTTCCAGACCACCATACAGCCACTCCCAGCTAATGGGATGCATCTGCATCCGAAATGGCTCAGAACCACTCACAGAAAATAAGAGGATGGGTTTGATCTACCTTGCCATATTTCCTGCCATAGCGGAGGATCCTGGGCTGGCACCACCCTGCTCCCATAATGGAGGCACATTCTAGTTTGCCATAAGCCTGCTCCCAGCTAATTAGATACTTCCAAAAAGACTCAGAACCACTCACAGGGAAAAAGAGAATGCATTCGATCTAGCTTACCCCACCTCCTCCCACAGGGGCACATTCTGCCCTGGCACCACCCCGGTCCCATAGTGGAGGCGACTTCTGGGCCAACTTACCGATGCTCACAGCTAATGGGATGCTCCTGAAATGGCTCAGAACCACTCACAGGAAAAATGATAATGCGTTAGATCCACCTTATCACATCTCCTGCCACAGGATATTTCGGGATGGCACCAGTCTGCTCCCAAACTGGAGGCAGGTTACGTGCCACTGAGGGGCTGCTCACAGCTAACAGGATGCTTCCAAAATGGCTCAGAACCCCACAAAGGATAAAAGAGAATGCATTTGATACACGTTACCACATCTCCTGCCATGGGGGAGGATTCTGGGCTGGCACTATGCTGCTCCCATAATGGAGGTGGATCAGGCCTGCCATTCCAATGCTCACAGCTAATATGATGCCCAGAAAATGGCCCAGAACCCTCATCAGAAATGAGAATGCTTTCTGTCCACTGTACTATATCTCCTGCCATGGAGGTTGAGTCTGGGGTGGTGCCACTCCACTCCCATAATGTATGTGGCCTCTGGGCCATCATTCGGCCATTCCTAGCTAATGGGATGCTTCTGAAATAGCTCAAAACCACATACAGGGGAAAAAGAGAATGTACTCAATCCACACCATATCTCCTGCCACAGGGAGGATTCTGCGCTGACACCATGTTGCTCCCATAGTGGAAGGGGCTTCCGGGTCACTGTACCTATACTCACAGCTAATGGGATGCTTCCAAAATGGCTCAGAACTGCTCTGAGGAAAAAAGAGAATGTGTTCCATGCACCTCAACGCATCTTCTGGCATGTGGGAATATTTTGGGATGGTACCATACTGCTCACATATTGGAGGGGGCTTCCAGGCCAACATATGGCTGCTCCCAGCTAATGGGATGCATCCAAAATGTGCCAGAACCACTCACACTAAAAAAGAGAATCCGTTCAATCCACTTTACCACATCTTCTGCCACAGGGGCGGATTCTGCCCTGGCACCACGCCAGTCCCATGGTGGAGGTGGCTTCCAGGCTATTGTACCAATGCTCACAACTAATAGGATGGTTCTGAAATGGCTCAGAACCATACACAGCATAAAAGATAATGCATTAGATCCACCTTAGTACATCTCCTGCCCCGGGGGAATACTTCAGGAGGGCACCAGCCTGCTCCAAATGTGGAGGCCGCTTATGTGCCAACAAATGGCCGCCCCCATAAAATAAAATGCTTCCAAAATGGCTCAGAACCAGTCACAGGAAAAAAGAGATTGCTTTCAATCTACCTTACATCTCCTGCCATGGGGGAGGATTGTGGCATGGCACCTTACTGCTACCATAGTGGAAGAGGATTCTGAGCCACTGTACGGCTGCTCCCAGCTGAAGGGATGTTTCAAAATGACTCAGAACCACTCAGAGGAAAAAAGGGAATGCATTTGATCTACCTTACCACATTTTCTGCCATGGGGGAGGATTCTGGCCTATCACCACACTGCTCCAATAATGGAGGTGGATTTGGGACCACTGATGGCAGCTCCTATCTAATGGGATGGTTTGGAAATGGTTCACAAGCACTCACAGGAAAAAAGAGAATGTGCTCGATCCACCTTTCCACATCTCCTGCCATGGGGGAGGATTCTGGGATGGCAGCACACTGCTCCCATAGTCAATGCAGCATCCGTTCTGCCATACGGCTGCTCCTACTTAGTGAGATGCTTCGGAAATGGCACAGAACCACTCACAGGAAAAAGGAGAATGTGTTTGGTCCACGTTACCACATATCCTGCAACCAGGCAGGATTCCTGGCTGGCACCAGGCCACTGCCATAGTGGAGACAGTTTCTAGTCCTTGGTATGGCCACTCCAAGCTAACAGGATGCTTCAGAAGTGGCTCACAAGTGCTCACAAGAAAAAGAGAATGTGTTCCATTCACCTTACCACATCTCCTGCCACAGGAAAAGATTCCAGGATGGCACCACTCCACTCCCAAAGTGGAGGAAGCTCAACACCCCACTGTCACAAATAGATAGATCAACTGGACTAAAAATAAGTAATGAAATACTAGAACTCAATCAAACTCTTGAACAAATGAACTTAACAGATGTTTACAGAGTCTTCCACCCCACAAAATCAGAATACACATTCTTCTCAGCTGCACAGGGGTCATTCTCAAAAATAGACCACATACTCACACATAGAACATGTTTAAGTAAGTGCAAAGGAGTTGAAGTTGTCCCCTGTATATTATCAGACCATAGTGCAATGAAATTGGAGATCCATAGCAAAAGAAACTTGAAAATTTTCATATACATGTGGAAATTGAACAACACACTTCTGAATAACCAGTGGGTCACAGAGGAAATTAAAGAAGAAATCAGACAGTTCCTTCAATTAAATGACAATGACAATAAAACATATTGGAATCTATGGGACAAAATGAAAGCAGTCTTATGAGGGACATCCATAGCAGTGAATACACATATTAGGAAAACAGAACAAGCCCAATTAAACAACCTGATGCTCAACCTCAAGCTCCTAGAAAAAGAAGAACAGGACAACCCCAGAGCTCATAAAAGGGAGGAAATTATAAAGATCAGAGGAGAAATCAATGCAATGGAGACTAAGAGAATGATACAAAAAAATCAATGAAGCCGAGTTGGTTCTTCAAAAGAATCAACAAAATTGACAAACTCTTAGCCAACCTTGTCAAAAAAAGGAAAGAAAAGGCCCAAATCCATGCAATTAAGAATGAAAAGGATCAAATTACAACAGACCCAGCAGAAATCCAGAGGATCATCAATACCTACTTCCAGAACCTATACGCCAATAAGATGGACAACACAGAAGAAATGGACAGAGTCCTAGATACATATGAATTACCAAAGACGAATGAAGACCTAAAAATTCTGAACAACCCAATATCAACAAATGAAATTGAAAATGTCATTAAAAACTTATCAACTAAGAAAAGCCCAGGCCCTGATGGCCTCACTGCTGAATTATATAAGACATTTAGAGAGGAACTACTGCCACTAATGTTTAAACTCTTCACTGAAATTTAAAGGGAAGCAATACTCCCAAATTCATTCCTGGAAGCAAGCAACACCTTGATCCCCAAAGCAGAGAAGACCCAACCAAAAAGGAGAACTATAGGCCCATCTCACTAATGAACATAGATGCAAAAATCCTTAATAAGATACTGGCAAACAGAATGCAGAAGATCATCAAGAAGATCATACACCCTGATCAAGTGGGATTCATTCCAGGGATGCAGCGATGGTTCAATATATGCAAATCAATCAATGTAATACATTATATCAATAGAGCCAAGGACAAAAACCATATGATTATCTCCATAGACTCAGAAAAAGCATTTGACAAAATCCAACATGCATTTATGATAAAAACCCTACAAAAAATTGAAATAGGTGGTCTCTACCTCAAACTGATAGAAGCCATCTATGAAAAACCAACAGCCAATATTATACTAAATGGTCAAAAACTGAAATTCTTCACACTAAAATGAGGAACAAGGAAAGGATGCCCACTATCACCACTCTTGTTCAATATAGTTCTGGAAACAATAGCCACGGCAATTAGACAAGAGAAAGAAAAGGAATAAAGACAGGAAATGAAGAAGTCAAATTGTCATTATTTGCAGATGACTTGATACTCTATATAGAAGACCCTAAGAACTCCACCAAAAGTCTTCTAGACTTAATAACCAAATTCAGTCAAGTAGCTGCTTACAAGGTCAACACACAAAAATCAATAGCTTTCCTCTACACCAATGACAGACTCATTGAGAGAGAAATAGGGCAAATAATTCCTTTCACAATACCATCCAAAAAATTGAAATACCTAGGAATCAACCTAATGAAAGAAATCAAAGACCGCTTCTCTGAAAACTATAGCACTCTGAAAAGAGAGATTGAAGACGCTATCAGAAAATAGACAGACATCCCCTGCTCCTGGGTAGGAAGGATTAATATAGTGAAAATGGCCATACTTCCAAAACTGCTATATAGATTTAAAGCAATTCCAACTGAGATCACAACAGCATACTTCATGGACCTTGAGAAAACAATCCAAAAATTCATTTGGAGCAAGAAGAGACCCAGAATAGCAAAAGCAATTCTAGGTAACAGAGACATGGCAGAGGGTATCACAATCCCGAACCTGCAACTCTACTACAAAGCTACTGTGATCAAAACAGCATGGTACTGGCAAAGAAACAGACTTGAGGACCAGCGGAACAGACTAGAAGATGCAGAAACAACGCCAGACACACTCAGCCATCTCATCCTCAATAAAGGAGCCAAACACCCTCACTGGAGGAAAGATAACCACTTTAATAAATGGTGCTGGAAAAATTAGGCTTCAACTTGCCAAAAATTAAAACTAGACCTATATCTCTCACCATGCACTAAACTAAAATCAAAATGGATTAAAGATCCATCCATCCATCCATCCACAGTTTGTAATAGCTAAAACTTGGAAACAGCCCAAAGGCCAATAAACTGGAGACTGGATAAAGAAAATGCATCTTTTTAATAAAATGGAGTACTACTCAGCCATAAAAAATGAGAAATTAGATACATTTATATCTAAGTGGATGCACATTGAGGCGATACTCTTAAGTGAAATAAGTAGGACACACATGAATAAATACTGAATAGTTTCTCGGGTGTGAGAAACTGAAAATGTAAATAAGGACTAAATGTATACTAGGTAATGTGAAATAGGAAGAAAAGGTGCAAAGGGGAAGGAAGTGGGAGGGATTGGGGAAAGGATAGAAGAGAATGGGATTAATATGAGAAAATGGAAAAATAGGAACAAAATCTTTGTAAATAGAGAGGACTGGAGGGGTTGAAGGGAGGGCTGGGCAAGGGTGAAAAATAAGAACCAAGAGAGACTATGTAAAGGTGCAAATTTCCAATGATGAATGTCGTTATATTGTATACCTAAAATGTACCACTGATTAGAATGAATAATTGATAATGCAAAATAGGAAGAAAAGGTCCAAAGGGGTAGGGGTAAGGGGAGGGGCAGGAGAAAGGAAAGAAGGCAAAGGAAAAATGCTGAGAAATGGAAAAAATGGAAATAAAGTCTTTGTAAATAGGGAAGGGTGGAGGGGGTGAAGGGAGGGCTAGGAATGGGGAAAAAATAAGAACCAAGGTGCATTGTGTATAGGTACAATTCCCAATGAGAAATGTAATTGTGTTGTATACCTACAATGTACCAATAAAAGAATTTCATAAATAAATAAATAAATGAATGAAGACCCAAAAAACTCGGCCAAAAGACTTCAAGACTTAATTGACAGATTCAGTAGAGTAGCTGGATACAAGATCAACACTCAAAAAACAATAGCCTTCTTGTACACAAATAACAGACTCACTGAGAGAGAAATTAGGGAAATAATTCCTTTTACAATAGCATCCCAAAAAATGAAATATCTAGGAATCAATCTAACAAAGGAAGCAAAAGACCACTACACTGAAAATTACAGCACTCTGATAAAAGAGATTGAAGAAGATACAAGAAAATGGAAAGACATCCCTTGCTCCTGGGTAGGAAGAACCAATATAGTGAAAATGGCCATACTTCCAAAACTGCTATATAGATTCAATGCAATGCCAATTGAAATTCCAACAATATACTTCACAGAAATAGAGAAAACAATCCAACAATTCATTTGGAACCAGAAGAGACCTAGAATAGCTAAAGCAATTCTAGGCAACAGAGACATGGCTGGGGGTATCACGATCCCCAACTTGAAACTCTACTACAAAGCTACTGTGATAAAGTCAGCATGGTACTGGCAAAGGAACAGACCCGAGGACCAGTGGAATAGATTAGAAGATGCAGAAACCACTCCAGACATGCTCAGGCACCTCAACTTTGACAAAGGAGCCAATCACCATCATTGGAGGAAAGATAGTCTGTTGAATAAATGGTGTTGGAAAAACTGGATTTCAATGTGCCAAAGATTGAAACTAGACCCACACCTATCACCATGCACTAAACTAAGATTGAAGTGGATTAAAGATCTAAATATTAAGACAGAAACACCAAACTTGCTGGAAGATAAGTTATGTAGAACACTTGAAGATATTGGCATAGGAAAAGACTTCATGAACAAAACCTCAGTAGCACGGGAACTAGCAGAAAGAATCAACAACTGGGATCTTATATTATTAAAAAGCTTCTGCACTGCAAAAGAAACCACTATCAGAGAACCTACAATATGGGAAAAAAATTTAGCAGCTGTACCTCAGACAAAGGACTACTATCTAGAATTATATAAAGAATTGAAAAAATCAGACTTCCCAAATTCAAAGACCCAATTCAAAAATGGGCATCTGAAATGAACAGACATTTCTCAGACAAGGAAGTAAAAGCAGCAAACAAATATATGAAAAAATGTTCAACATCACTCATCATTTGAGAGCTGCAGATGAAAACAACACTGAGATTCCACTTCACCTCAGAAAGAATGGCTGCTATCAAGAAATCAACCAATAACAAATGCTGGCAGGGGTGTGAGGAGAAAGGAACCCTTCTCTATTGTTGGTGGGAGTTCAGACTGGTGCAACCACTGTGGAAGTCAGTATGGAGATACCTCAAAGAACTAGGACTAGAGGTCCCATTTGATCCAGCTGTTCCCCTACTGGGCATCTTCCCCAAAGAATTAAAAGACTCATACCACAGTGATATATGTTTCCCCATGTTCATAGTGGCACAGTTTGGAATAGCTAAAGCTTGGAAGCAGCCCAAGTGCCCATCAACTGGAACCTGGATAAAGAAAAGGTGGTTTATTTGTAAAATGGAGTACTACTCAGCCATAAAGAATGAAAACCTAGAGTCATTTATAGCTAAATGGATGCATATCAAGGCCATACTCTTAAGTGAAATAAATAGGCCAGACATGTGTAAATACCAAATAGTTTCACTAGTGTGAGAAACTGATAGACTAAACAAGGGTTAAAATGATTAAAATGAATAATTGATAATTCCAAATAGGAAAAAAGGTCCAAAGATGAAAGAGTGAAAGGAGGGGAAGGGGAACGGAAAAGAGGGAAAGGAAAAACTATGAGAAAAGAAAAAAAATGGAAATGAAATCTATGTAAATAGAGAAGGGTGGAGGGAGTGAAGGGTGCACAGGTAATGGGGAAAAAAATAAGAACCAAGATACATCATGTACAGGTACAAACACCCAATGATAAATGGAAATGAATCATATACCTGAAATGTACTAATAAAAGAACTTAAAAAAAAACCTACTTACTTGCTTAAAGACATGGGTCTTTCCAGAACTCCAAGGATAAAGCCTGCTAAGAGAATTCTTTCTCCCTTAAATGAAAATATGAAGAAGTTCTGAGGGTCAATAACTATAGTGATGAATATTTGGATGCTATCAATAATTTCTAACTTCCTCTCTCTGACTGTGAGCATGAAAAGCACATTTGGTCATGAAGAATGGTCCAGCCATTCTACATGGCAATGGGATGCAGCCTCATAGCCATTGAGAAGTCTCTATTGTTTTACCTCCACTGACATACATGTTAAACAGCAGGGAAAAGAAAAGTCCCTTCTCCAAAGTTCATCAGAAAAAACTCAGATATTACATGGCTGAAGATCTCACAAGACCTGATCATAACTCTGGGCATAGCAGCATTCATGGTGAAAAAACATCACGTGGCCAGGTTATGTAGAGGCTCATTTTTTACCTTTCTAAGGAATATCATGCCCTGTAGCCAGGCTACATGCACAGAGGTCTCATCTATCATCAGCAATCTCACCACAACAAACATTTTTTCATCACTGCAGATATCTGAAAGGAAGGCAAACCACACCCTGCTAAAACCTTATCCTTTGCTCTGCAAGAACACTGGGCTGTGCTCTGGCATCACCACTGGCACAAAGGCTTTCTCTTCACTCTGATACTGGAAGCAATTTGAGTGCAAAACTCTCATCTTGAGCCTCATTATCATCAACTATTGACCTGCAAAGAATTCTGTGCTTTCTCCTGGGCAGGGTGGTCCATCACAACACCACTGGACCAAAGAATAAGCACTCCAAGGATGTAGAGAAGATCAACATTCATTTTACTTCACTATACACAAAGGAAAAATTCAGGGTCAATGGATTGGCTCAGTTCTTCCTCCATTGCTCTCCTGGGCTCCAGAACCTAAAGCAAAGTCACAGCAATCCCACTACCCCACAACTCCACATCCGGGACCCCAATATCACTTAGTGAAGGCCATGGATATTCCCTGCCTATGCTGCAGTGAAGGTCCATGGCTGTCCTTACACAGATCCTGGTGATGTTCAGGGCTCACCATGAGCTGTGGACTCCCTCACTGGAAAAGAAGCATAAGAGATTCTACCCTTTGTGGTCTCCTCCGTGTCTACCTGTACAAATCCCATGTCATCCTACCATTCAGGTTCCATCACCACCGCCACACTCCTCCCTCCTTCTTGTCAACAAACTAGCCATGCAATGGTAATGGATGCCTTTGAGGAGATACCTCCCAATTCACTCCAATCCCCATCTCAGGGACCCACTCTGTCACAGTGACCTCATGCCCTGCTTACTCCCCTAGTGGGACAAGTGTGAAATACACATCATCTCTCCTGGAAGGGAACCAATAGCATCTGATGCTTCCTTGTGACAGCAAGAAGGCACAGAGCACCACACTTGTCGATGAAGAGGGAAGAATCAGAGGTTCACCATCAACAGCCAATCTGTCACAGAAAAAAAGGCTACGATGCTGAGTGTGGCACAAACTCTGAACCACTCAGTAGTCAAGACCTTAGAGGGTGCATGTCTAGGAAACATGTGAATACGTCATGCACACCCTCTACACATCCATCTGAATACAGACCATCACTTGGGGCCCAATGAGGTACTGGCACGCTGATTCTCACCTGACACCTGCATGCACTTCCAGCCATAGTCTGCTCATCTTCCCTTGAAGGAACCTGCAGAAAACATGGAGAAGACAAAGTCAGTGTTGAGTCAATGAGCATTTCAATTCCCACAAAAACCACTGACTCACACTGGAAATGTACCTGGCTGCTGGGATAACTGCATGAAAACAATCCTGTCCCCACAGTCAAACCTCTCCTAAGTGGACCCTTGCAGACTCTCCCATGCTAGAGCTCCCTGGCTGGGACACAGCAAGCACCCAAACCTAGACACCATGTCTTCTTCACTGCTCATTTTTTACCATCCATATCACGTAAGCTGTGCCAAGGGTCCCCTCCCAGTGAGTGGCATTGCTGTGGATTCCATCCCTCCTTACTTGAGCAACTTCAAATCAAGCAGTGGGCTACAAATGCCAAGCCACACCTTTGTCACTTACTTGCACATGTGGAAGTGGCAGGACCTCATTGGTGGCCTGGGCACAAGCCCACACTTACCTGGATGTCTGTATGCATCCACCCGATTATACTGTGATGCTCACTGTGACATGACTGTCCTTGTGAAAATGATATCAGAGAATACTGATTTAGTCCATGTGAGTATTGTGGAGGTCACTGTGTTAGACTGTGGCCCCTTTGCTTTAACACCTCAGTCTCAGGGATGTTTCCTAGAAAAATGTATGGTAAGAGAATTCTTTCTCACTTGAAGGGAAACCTGCAGAAGTTCTAAGGCTCAATATTCATAGTGGATGTTAACAAGAATCCTGGCCTCCCCATCCACCTAGCCAACATGAAAACTACATTATGGGTCAGTTCCCCTACATGAAAATGGGACACTTACCAGCAGCCACTGGGAAGATTTCATCTTCACTGGAACACAGGTGAATCAGTGGGGAAAAGCAAAGTGTGCCCAAGTGCCCTCCCACAATATACATCAGTAAAGAAGAAGGTGTTGCATGGCTGAGGGTAGCAGCATCTCCCAAGGCCTTTTGGCAGGATACCTGGTGATGAAACATGTTAATACCAGGTTAGGCAGAGGCTCCTTCTGACCTGGATACAGACATCTGGCCTAGTGATCAGCTTGCACCCATGGTGGTATTTCCCTGGCCTTCCGTAAGTGTACATCAACCAACTTCTTGATCACTCTGTATCCATGAAGGGAAAAGGAACAAGACCATGCTAAAAGGATACAGCATGTTCTGCAAGCATACAATGTGCTTGATTCATTGACAACCACCACTGGTGTGGGAGGCTTCCACTCCATCGCATACCAGATTGAAACTGAGGGAAGAATATCATCCCAAGGCTCTGATCTTCATCAAGTGGGTGCTTGCAAATTTCCTGTGCTTCTTTCTCAGCTGTCTGTTACTCAAGCATGTCACTGCATATAGTAAGCAAACAATGCCGGAACACAGGGACCTTGAACAGTACTTTTCCTACGCTATACAAAAAGAAAACTCACACAGACTAGATTTCTGATTTGTTAGTCTTTTATACTTGAATTTATTCACACAAAATATGGTATCGGCTACACTCAGGGCCCCAACATGCTCCACTGAAGCCTAGGAAGATCCATTTCCTGTGCTGTGATGGAGGCCATACTTGCTGCTATCTGGATCCTGGTGAGGTTCCAGGGTCTGGCCTTTCCTAGCTGTGAGGTCTGGACCCATCACTAGAAAACACACCCGAAAGAACCCATCCTGTACTTTATCCTATGCCCTTCTTTTTCTCCATCTGCACAATCTGCACATCATGGGATTACTCAGGGGTCCATCACCACTACAAGGACCCTCATTTATGCACACTGAAAGCCAGAGAAGAGAAAATGGACACTCCTGAGAAGACACCAGACAAACTGTTACAATCAGTATCTCAGGGAACTACTCTAGGATAATTATCTGAATCCTTGCTTTTTCTCTACAATGCCTAGGTTGTTGTTGTTGTTGTTATTTTTTTTTGAAGCAAAAAATTTATTAGTACATTTCAGGTAAACATAACGATAGCATTCATCACAGGGAATTTGTACATGTTCATGATGTATCTTTCTTCTTCTTTTTTTCCCATTCTCCTCCCCTCCCTCTACCTCTCTCCTTCTCCTTTATTTACAAAAGCTGTGTTTCCATTTTTTCTATTTTCTTTTCTTTCTTTCTTCTTTCTTCTCCCCCTCCACCCTCTTTTGTTCCCCTTTACAATGGCCAGTTTAAAGGCACACTTTCGGCCTGGATTCAGTAGCACCTGATTCTACACCCTGATAGGAATGAGCCCCTTAACCTCACACTTGCCAAATAAAGGAGACTACCTCAGAGTTTCACTATCAACAATGAAAATCACATCTGAAAATAAGGTCTCTGATGTGTGAATGTGGGGTCAGCTCAGAACTCGACAGTCACAGTGACCTTCCCAGCACAAGAATCCAGTACATGACAACATCTCATTAGGCTATTACCCTTATGCTAGCCACCTGGATATTGAAGATTAGATGGGTGCCAATGGGCTGCAATTTATACTTTTGTTTTTACTTGGTTTGTTCAAGGTTTTTTCAACACACTCATTCATTTGATCACATCCATTAACTTGAAAGCACCTACAGAAAACTGTCATTTAGCTCTCATCTTGCTCTTCCATGTCACTGACGCTTTCTGCCCCTCACCCAGAAACAGAAAGGCATACTTCAGCTATGTGTTAATAAAGTCCTTAATTCTATGTAAATTGTATTCTCTGGCATGTCCAAATGTGTAATAGAGCCATCTGTAAATTTTTCAATGTTTACTGTTGTATTGTAACACCACCATGTCTACATCCAACCATGATGCGATGGATCCCTGAAATTGTACAGGTTCAATATTCATTTCTGTCTCATACAAAATGCAGTATTGCATTCACTAGATATTTTCATCATGTCTCTCATTTCTTCTATTAGTACTTGTAACAAAACCTCAGTAACAAGTGTCAAGGACATCCTCATCACTCATCCCTGTATATGAAGATCTGATTTCCTGTGATGTGGTGAATGTCCACTTAGCACTTATAGAGAGATCAGTAGTGTTCTACTATACAAACTTATTTTGCCTGCTGTGATGTATTCACCTATCTATGGACTCTTGTCATAGACTTATGATTTGGTATATGTCTCATTTGCACTTATACAACTCCAAATTCCCTATGTCACTTCATCGTTTCAGCATCCACTTACGTTATCTAGATACTTGCAGGCTTCCATGGATAAAGCCTTGTAAGAGAGTGTTGTCTGTCTTCAGTGATACATGCAAACCTTCCAAGGACAATATTTCAGAGATGGACTCAGTGAAAATTACATGAATCTCTTCTCCACCAGTAGCAATACAAGCATATTACATCTATTACATTCCAGAAAAGATGCAATAACATTTGATGTATCCTTGTAATATTAAGGTGATAATATGTTTTGAAAACATGTATCACCAGAAGTGGGGGAATCTAATAAAACCTAACACAGTCATAAAATGAATTGCTGAAAATGAGATGTCACTAGTGAGTGACTATATCATCCCAGACCAATACACTAGCCAAGACCTTAACATCTGAGCACCTAGTTAGGAACTTGCCAGGATTATAGAAGATCAAACAGCCTTCACTGGACTATGACCATTTTATCATTTACCTTGTTACTAGGGTGACTGCAACAACCATCTTTTCTGGATCACTGTGTTCTCTTGAAGGGCATCTAAAACATATACAAAGCCAGTTTGGCATAGAAGGTGCTGTGTCAGCACATGAGCCCACTCCCTTTTTTATGTCCATTGCTAAAGGACAGCTAAACTCCTCAGGATACTTAGATTCACCAAACAAAAACAGTATTGTCAGAGAGCCCATATTTTGTCATCTCCACACCCTGGAAATTAACCTATGCTTACTGCAGTCCTAGAGTTCCACAATAATTTCAATTAACCAGTTCATAATCACTCCCTCAGCAGTCCTTGCTAAAACACCAATTTTCCCTATGGCATATAAAGGATAAACTCATATTTACTAGAACTGTGAAGGACAAAATTATTTCTTATAGGAGCAGTGACCACTAAATCTAGTAATAGTCAGGACACCCTCATCCCTTTCTTCTATAGATGAAGATCTGGTTTAGGGTACCTCAGCACTTACCTCATAACCCTCTATGGACTTTACTCACTCCCATGGTTAGGATAATCACAGTGTCTTCAGAGGAACTTGAAAATAAAATCATAAAAAATGATTTTGGAACCTATGTCATTCAAAGAAGACATTGACACATTCCCTTGGTCATGGCGTTCAACATACCAAATCATATTCTTATCACAATTACATGGTAAAGCTGAACACTGAGGTAAAAGCCTGCTAAGAAATACCATCTTGTTTGGAAGAAACACTAGAAAAATTCCCATATTCAATACTAGGGGACAGGAAATATCGTCAATGACCTGCATCCCTATACAATAACCTATCACAATCTCTAAATAAGTCCATAGCACAATCTCATATTTACAAAAAGCATTACTGACAAATCATATTTTAAACTGTGTTCTAAGCAGAGGTTACCACAGGAGTTCAAAAGCATCATTCATGATATAAGTACCAAAAAATAAGAAATGCCTCTAATGATTTCAAGTCAACAAACCTGTACCCTAGGATAAAACTTAATGGAATACCTGCCAAAAAGCCAGGGTAACATTGTATTAGATATCCCATCCACTTTACCAAGAAATCTGAAGGTTATTTGTTAGTATCTTGGTAGGGACAATTTCTTACTTACCAAGTTAGTCATAACATTTCATAAATTACCATGCTTAAGTTCAATCAGTATAATTTAATAACTGTTGGAATCTTTGACAACACTTTGAGATATGTGTTTAGGACGCATCATCTTTCACCTGAGGGGAGAAAAAAAGGACAGCTTTAAAATTTTGATCACCTCCATCATCAGGGAAACCAACTGAAGTACTTAGATCTTTAGAACTTCAAGGTCAGAGATGTTCTTCTTCACACCATTTTCTCTTGGCTGGCTACCTGTAGAAAAAATTATGGTCAATACTGTGATGTAGATCAGTTGAATAACTTACATGGATCCCTGCATATGTCTCCACACCTCCTAGGATTAAATTCAGAGTTTATCAAACTTTATATAATAAGCTACTTGTTACTAGCAGTGGTAAACAGAATATTCCTTTACTAAATATGTACAGGAAACATGCTAAAATAAATGTGAGAACCCCACACTTACAGTATCCCTCTTGATCATCATGGCCATGGATACAACAAACTGCCACTGTTGGTCATCATGAGACTTACCACCGTATCTGCATGGAAATGTAAAAACATGGGTGACAAGTATATGTATGGTAAGACTTTTCTACTGGGACCCTTCAAATAACTTTCTTTATTGTCATTATTGCAAGATTTCATTTCCACCTGGACTCATCAACTCTACTTGCATTCTTGATTATTTCATGATGAACATCATTGTTCCAAACCTCATTATCTCATGACTGCTAATATTTTACTTATTAACTACCGTGATGCATAAATGCATAATAATAACCTGAGTACATGAAAGTCATTTGAAATTCCCAGGGTAAATTCTCCCTAAATGTAAGATAATGCAATAATATGGTTTCTAGAATATGAAATACTGCATTCCTTTTCTACATACTTACTTTTTTTAATCATATGATAAAAATTGTAGGGAAACAAACATCACTGACCCAGATATTTGATGATATAATGGTTGGTCTGGCATGTGCTGTACATGAAAATATTTACTCTAATACAGAAATATCTCCTGATAATGAACTTTTTAAGTTCACTGTTAACCCTTGACAGGGATCAAGACACAACCTACCAGGAACTGTTGAATAGCTTCTATTACATCCATGATCACAGGACTCTACCTGGATTCTTGTGGTTCTCCAAGGTCAAGGATAATGTCAGATAAGACAACATTTCTTCATGGAATACCTGCCTAGTCCCTATGATTCCTATAGTTGGGACTATGTGATAAATACTTGGATATGTGCAACCTCCTTACAGGGTTACACATCCTCTCTGAAATACAGAAAAGAAACTGCATGGTTTCAAGTGTTCCTAAGGATGTTATTATTCCTCACCTGAATACTGGCAAAGAAATCATGATGGCAAGTGGTAGGAAAACCATAACCACTTGCCTCATGTGATCTGAAGATCAGGTGGTCTGTGCTTTAGTTTTGGTCTACATCAGCACTTGTTTGCATAAAAGCAATGTCTGCCATTAAAGGCTGATGTTAGATTAACTGTGATCTCATGATAGAAATCTGCAAAGGCTTTAGAAAATACATCTTTAAGAATACTTGAGAAGGTAAAACCAGTAAGATTGCCAAGCTGTGCTGTGGTTTGGGCCTACATCAGAACCTACATGAAACCACCTACCTACATGGTGTGCTGACCAACAGTTGAAAGGGTTACTATAAGGTCTTGACAGAAATCTAAAAATCCCAGTGTTTGGTGCACATCTTATTGCATGTCTATACCTGCAAATAAAGAAAAATCCATGTTTACTGTTACAAATTTATTTTTTACCTATAAACATACTGCTCTAGTCAGTGTTTCCAAGGGAACAGATTTACCACAGGATATACAAATTTATAGGACTGTCTTACAATATTCTCCCAAAAAGTCAAACCCAGAAAAGTGCAATAGATCTTTCCACATAATATTCCACATGAGTCCAGCCAGAGGCCTACAGCCCTCAGCAATGTCTCATGCAAGTTCATATCAAGAAGCTGCACCAAAAGGCCCAAGGGCCAGTGGTAGAAGCTCAAAAGTCTATGCCAGCTGGGTGAATAATCTGTGCCAGAACACTGAGGGATCTGCACTGGATCCAGGGAGTGATGCTCAAGACAAAGGCAAAGACCAGCAACCCCCCCCCCACTGAGGGAGCAACAGCAAGAAAAGCCACTGAATTCCAGTTCCAACAAAGCTTCTCCTGGGAAATCAGCAGCCAGCATTCCTCCCCTCCTATGCTCCTTTTATGCAGTTCTGGCAACAATCCTTAGGTGGGTCACCCACATGCAGAATCACCCTCAGTTAAACTGAGCATTCCCACTTAAACTGGCCATTATTTCATCCGCACACATACCCAAAACAATTTCAGTAGAAGAATTTCAACAGTATCATTAATTACCTTGATGTCAGGAAACAACATCTTTAATGAGAAATGTAACAGCAGCTCATCTCTGTGCACTTGGAAAGAGCTTGATGGGAGAGCAAAAGACTTGAGAACACAAGTTCCAGTGTCACAGTTCTAATTTCATGGTTTTTCAGTGTCAAGGGTGTTATCTATCCTTCCTTATCACTTGCCTGGATACCTGGAAAGCTCCGTTAATAAACATGTATGTACACAGTGATGTCTTGCCCAGAACCTAAGTAGATCCACGTGATAAATACATTTAAGGACACAGTCTGTTCTATCAAGATACCAACAAATAACCTTGGTCCACTTTCATCATCAGGGAACCATTAACACTCTTTGGATCCCATCAAAACTTCAGTACCAGCAACATTCTCAGAGTCATCATATTCTCTTCACATAACACCTTCAATGATTAAATGGCCAATACTGTGGAAAAAATAGTATATCTTACCAAGACACATATAGTTATTAGTAGGATTATTACTAAAGTCATTATATTTAAACTCTAAATGCTAAGGAATAAAAAAACAGCATTATTTCCCAACTGACAATTTTTTTCCTACCTGACACACAAAAAGCATGATAACAAAATATCACCTTGATTGCCTAGGTATCTGAAAATCAAATGGTCCATATATTTTTAAAGTCCACATCGTCACTCAGAAACCAGCAAAATCTCCATGAAAAATCACTGAGAAGCCTCACCAGCCCCAACCTCTGACTTTCCCCTCATCTTCATAAAATATGAACACTCTCATGTAGGGAACAGGGGAAGGGGACATTACCAGAACCTCTGCAGTAAGTCCTAGTTGCCTGTGAGCCATGGCAGCACACAGCGAATTACAGGAAAGGTAGACAAATGAGACTGAGAAGAAGCTGAGCTTTGGGTCTGATCAGTGCTGCTCTGGGTGGCAAAGACAAAAACCCTCTAGCTTCCAGTACCTTTTATTCAGTACGTGGGGAAACAAATGTAACAAGTGAAAAATAGAGTTCAGTACTTCACATTGGGATAAACAAGGTGTAACAAAAAGCTAGGGGGTAGTGAAAATCTAAGAGGAATGAGGAATTATGCAGATGAAGATTTGGTTCCTCTCTGGCGTCTCTCAGGTGTGGTCTTGTCCTGGAGATTGCAGCATCTGGGGATCACTGAGGTCTCAGTTGTGACCAGAGGCCAAAATGCAATTATGTCTGAAATGTCCTAGCTGGGCTGTAGGCAGGAGAACTAGGCCTACTCAGATGATTTTTCCCTAGTATTATGTAGCATTGCTCCCAACACTCTCAGAGAGTTATGATGCCCCTAACAATCCTTTGTCTCTTGTTTACAGGCAGCAAATGCTACAGTCAGTCCTTAGGACCTAATGAGATCTGATTAGTGCATGCCTCTGCTACTCAGTGTTATGCGGCCCTGGAATTGACCATTATGGGGGTATTTGCACTAAAGAAGTTAATAGATTCCACACTTGGGGCATTTCCTTTAGGAGAACCAGTTATTAAGCATTTACCAGAATATGCTGATGCACAAAGTAATAAATGAAAAGGGAGAAGCACTATGAATACTGACAACTCAATCTTTTTCTTTCTCATGAACTTCTTGCAACTTTTGTAGATGAAAGAATATGTCAGTTTGCTCCACATATGCATTAAAATACACTATTTTTCTAAACTGTTATATATTTTATGAAAAGAGATGTTAGACACTTTTATTACAAATTTCTTAATATAATATTAATGCCAGTTAGGAACTTACAAATCTCATGTCAAAAGTTTATAAATGTGCTTACAAAGATAGGTAATAAATAATTCTTATTATATAATTGTTCAAAAAGATTTAGATAAGTGTATATATATATTACTAGACCTAGCATAGAAATCAGATACATAAATTTATAACATAGGTATAAATTTATAAAATCACTGATACAGGTTTGAACACACGCACACACACACACACACCCCTTCATCCATTCATCCTAGTGATAGTCTTATTAGTAGTGGGTCTCTAGGGCTCAGACTTACTAAAATGTTTCTGATTTAAATCCAAAGAGCTGAAAACTCATAAGTTGGGCTGCAGATGCTTACAAGCCAGAAAAATCATGTTCTAGAATACATTAAGAGTAATAGCAATGCACAGAATGTGTGAGAAACCCATTCACCAGCTGAAAAGGCCTCTGGGATTGGCCAGAGTGGAAACAAAAAGGCCAGTTCAAATCACAAAGCCAAATCTCACTAAAAGGTCTTTATTTTGAAGACTGCATTTAATTGACCAGTAACCTCACAAGTAGTACATTTGTAGAATGCAGTTTAGCTGAAAAGCTGGTTTTATGAAGGAGTCAGTGACCACTGGAAGTAATCAATACACCTGTCCCCATGGGCCATGGCCTAAGTACATATGGATTTCAGACCCCTGCTTCTAGTTGCATACTGGTCATGCCTCCTGATTAGCTCTGACACACAAAGAGCTCTGAAATTATCTTTCCTGTTCTGACTATACGAAAACAGCTGAACAAACTAAAAATCAGCAACTTTAATTAGATCTGTAAGAGCACTGAGGTCACATCACAAACTGCCACAGCAAAAACCAAACATGCAAATATAGAGAATCACAGTTTACCAGGACCAGAGACATATGGAGATAGGAACTGGTAGGAAAAAATAAACAGCAACTGATGAACTGCTGAAAGCTGACTTCAGACTAACTCCAGAGTTAAAATCCACTGTACCCAGTTTAGGGAGCCTCCTATACTGGTGTGGGTTTGGCCTTCAGAAGACCCACCAGGGTGAGTAAAATATGAGAGACAATCTTCTCTTCTGTGAGCAGTGAAGAACAGAAGTAACCACTTTGAAATAAGCCCAGACAGTTCTACTTTCTCTAATGAGATTGTGCTCAAGGAAGCTACTTTGCTACAGCCATATCTGATGAAGAGGAAGAGCAACTAGACATTGTTAGTCATTCTAGATTTTCTGTTTTGTGTAATAGGAAAAAAAGTTGAGAAAAGTTACTGATGGCTACAACTCGGGAACTCAAGTCCATTAAAAAAAACTGATATATACTTTTAAGGTGGAATGCTTCTCTTCCTCAAAATCTTATCCCACACTGACAGAGCTCCTATATAAAAACAGTGGTTACAAATGAGACACCCTAAGAGAGACATTCTATTTTAAGAAGAGGTTCTCTAGGAGACTTGGCGTCAGATGGAAGTGGCAAACAATGGGAAATTAGAGAAAATGGAATCTTTGGTG
>NW_028258273.1:0-2500 GCF_053883595.1 Heterocephalus glaber
CCCCCCCCCCCCCCCCCCCCCCCCCCCCCCCCCCCCCCCCCCCCCCCCCCCCCCCCCCCCCCCCCCCCCCCCCCCCCCCCCCCCCCCCCCCCCCCCCCCCCCCCCCCCCCCCCCCCCCCCCCCCCCCCCCCCCCCCCCCCCCCCCCCCCCCCCCCCCCCCCCCCACCCCCCCCCCCCCCCCCCCCCCCCCCCCCCCCCCCCCCCCCCCCCCCCCCCCCCCCCCCCCCCCCCCCCCCCCCCCCCCCCCCCCCCCCCCCCCCCCCCCCCCCCCCCCCCCCCCCCCCCCCCCCCCCCCCCCCCCCCCCCCCCCCCCCCCCCCCCCCCCCCCCCCCCCCCCCCCCCCCCCCCCCCCCCCCCCCCCCCCCCCCCCCCCCCCCCCCCCCCCCCCCCCCCCCCCCCCCCCCCCCCCCCCCCCCCCCCCCCCCCCCCCCCCCCCCCCCCCCCCCCCCCCCCCCCCCCCCCCCCCCCCCCCCCCCCACCCCCCCCCCCCCCCCCCCCCCCCCCCCCCCCCCCCCCCCCCCCCCCCCCCCCCCCCCCCCCCCCCCCCCCCCCCCCCCCCCCCCCCCCCCCCCCCCCCCCCCCCCCCCCCCCCCCCCCCCCCCCCCCCCCCCCCCCCCCCCCCCCCCCCCCCCCCCCCCCCCCCCCCCCCCCCACCCCCCCCCCCCCCCCCCCCCCCCCCCCCCCCCCCCCCCCCCCCCCCCCCCCCCACCCCCCCCCCCCCCCCCCCCCCCCCCCCCCCCCCCCCCACCCCCCCCCCCACCCCCCCCCCCCCCCCCCCCCCCCCCCCCCCCCCCCCCCCCCCCCCCCCCCCCCCCCCCCCCCCCCCCCCCCCCCCCCCCCCCCCCCCCCCCCCCCCCCCCCCCCCCCCCCCCCCCCCCCCCCCCCCCCCCCCCCCCCCCCCCCCCCCCCCCCCCCCCACCCCCCCCCCCCCCCCCCCCCCCCCCCCCCCCCCCCCCCCCCCCCCCCCCCCCCCCCCCCCCCCCCCCCCCCCCCCCCCCCCCCCCCCCCCCCCCCCCCCCCCCCCCCACCCCCCCCCCCCCCCCCCCCCCCCCCCCCCCCCCCCCCCCCCCCCCCCCCCCCCCCCCCCCCCCCCCCCCCCCCCCCCCCCCCCCCCCCCCCCCCCCCCACCCCCCCCCCCCCCCCCCCCCCCCCCCCCCCCCCCCCCCCCCCCCCCCCCCCCCCCCCCCCCCCCCCCCCCCCCCCCCCCCCCCCCCCCCCCCCCCCCCCCCCCCCCCCCCCCCCCCCCCCCCCCCCCCCCCCCCCCCCCCCCCCCCCCCCCCCCCCCCCCCCCCCCCCCCCCCCCCCCCCCCCCCCCCCCCCCCCCCCCCCCCCCCCCCCCCCCCCCCCCCCCCCCCCCCCCCCCCCCACCCCCCCCCCCCCCCCCCCCCCCCCCCCCCCCCCCCCCCCCCCCCCCCCCCCCCCCCCCCCCCCCCCCCCCCCCCCCCCCCCCCCCCCCCCCCCCCCCCCCCCCCCCCCCCCCCCCCCCCCCCCCCCCCCCCCCCCCCCCCCCCCCCCCCCCCCCCCCCCCCCCCCCCCCCCCCCCCCCCCCCCCCCCCCCCCCCCCCACCCCCCCCCCCCCCCCCCCCCCCCCCCCCCCCCCCCCCCCCCCCCCCCCCCCCCCCCCCCCCCCCCCCCCCCCCCCCCCCCCCCCCCCCCCCACCCCCCCCCCCCCCCCCCCCCCCCCCCCCCCCCCCCCCCCCCCCCCCCCCCCCCCCCCCCCCCCCCCCCCCCCCCCCCCCCCCCCCCCACACCCCCCACACCCCCCCCCCCCCCCCCCCCCCCCCCCCCCCCCCCCCCCCCCCCCCCCCCCCCCCCCCCCCCCCCCCCCCCCCCCCCCCCCCCCCCCCCCCCCCCCCCCCCCCCCCCCCCCCCCCCCCCCCCCCCCCCCCCCCCCCCCCCCCCCCCCCCCCCCCCCCCCCCCCCCCCCCCCCCCCCCCCCCCCCCCCCCCCCCCCCCCCCCCCCCCCCCCCCCCCCCCCCCCCCCCCCCCCCCCCCCCCCCCCCCCCCCCCCCCCCCCCCCCCCCCCCCCCCCCCCCCCCCCCCCCCCCCCCCCCCCCCCCCCCCCCCCCCCCCCCCCCCCCCCCCCCCCCCCCCCCCCCCCCCCCCCCCCCCCCCCCCCCCCCCCCCCCCCCCCCCCCCCCCCCCCCCCCCCCCCCCCCCCCCCCCCCCCCCCCCCCCCCCCCCCCCCCCCCCCCCCCCCCCAAACCCCCCCCCCCCACCCCCCCCCCCCCCCCCCCCCCCCCCCCCCCCCCCCCCCCACCCCCCCCCCCCCCCCCCCCCCCCCCCCCCCCCCCCCCCCCCCCCACCCCCCCCCCCCCCCCCCCCCCCCCCCCCCCCCCCCCCCCCCCCCCCCCACCCCCCCCCCCCCCCCCCCCCCCCCCCCCCCCCCCCCCCCCCCCCCCCCCCCCCCCCCCCCCCACCCCCCCCCCCCCCCCCCCCCCCCCCCCCCCCCCCCCCCCCCCCCCCCCCCCCCCCCCCCCCCCCCCCCCCCCCCCCCCCC
>NW_028258273.1:7500-10000 GCF_053883595.1 Heterocephalus glaber
CCCCCCCCCCCCCCCCCCCCCCCCCCCCCCCCCCCCCCCCCCCCCCCCCACCCCCCCCCCCCCCCCCCCCCCCCCCCCCCCCCCCCCCCCCCCCCCCCCCCCCCCCCCCCCCCCCCCCCCCCCCCCCCCCCCCCCCCCCCCCCCCCCCCCCCCCCCCCCCCCCCCCCCCCCCCCCCCCCCCCCCCCCCCCCCCCCCCCCCCCCCCCCCCCCCCCCCCCCCCCCCCCCCCCCCCCCCCCCCCCCCCCCCCCCCCCCCCCCCCCCCCCCCCCCCCCCCCCCCCCCCCCCCCCCCCCCCCCCCCCCCCCCCCCCCCCCCCCCCCCCCCCCCCCCCCCCCCCCCCCCCCCCCCCACCCCCCCCCCCCCCCCCCCCCCCCCCCCCCCCCCCCCCCCCCCCCCCCCCCCCCCCCCCCCCCCCCCCCCCCCCCCCCCCCCCCCCCCCCCCCCCCCCCCCCCCCCCCCCCCCCCCCCCCACCCCCCCCCCCCCCCCCCCCCCCCCCCCCCCCCAACCCCCACCCCCCCCCCCCCCCCCCCCCCCCCCCCCCCCCCCCCCCCCCCCCCCCCCCCCCCCCCCCCCCCCCCCCCCCCCCCCCCCCCCCCCCCCCCCCCCCCCCCCCCCCCCCCCCCCCCCCCCCCCCCCCCCCCCCCACCCCCCCCCCCCCCCCCCCCCCCCCCCCCCCCCCCCCCCCCCCCCCCCACCCCCCCCCCCCCCCCCCCCCCCCCCCCCCCCCCCCCCCCCCCCCCCCCCCCCCCCCCCCCCCCCCCCCCCCCCCCCCCCCCCCCCCCCCCCAACACACACCCCCCCCCCCCCCCCCCCCCCCCCCCCCCCCCCCCCCCCCCCCCCCCCCCCCCCCCCCCCCCCCCCCCCCCCCCCCCCCCCCCCCCCCCCCCCCCCCCCCCCCCCCCCCCCCCCCCCCCCCCCCCCCCCCCCCCCCCCCCCCCCCCCCCCCCCCCCCACCCCCCCCCCCCCCCCCCCCCCCCCCCCCCCCCCCCCCCCCCCCCCCCCCCCCCCCCCCCCCCCCCCCCCCCCCCCCCCCCCCCCCCCCCCCCCACCCCCCCCCCCCCCCCCCCCCCCCCCCACCCCCCCCCCCCCCCCCCCCCCCCCCCCCCCCCCCCACCCCCCCCCCCCCCCCCCCCCCCCCACCCCCCCCCCCCCCCCCCCCCCCCCCCCCCCCCCCCCCCCCCCCCCCCCCCCCCCCCCCCCCCCCCCCCCCCCCCCCCCCCCCCCCCCCCCCCCCCCCCCCCCCCCCCCCCCCCCCCCCCCCCCCCCCCCCCCCCCCCCCCCCCCCCCCCCCCCCCCCCCCCCCCCCCCCCCCCCCCCCCCCCCCCCCCCCCCCCCCCCCCCCCCCCCCCCCCCCCCCCCCCCCCACCCCCCCCCCCCCCCCCCCCCCCCCCCCCCCCCCCCCCCCCCCCCCCCCCCCCCCCCCCCCCCCCCCCCCCCCCCCCCCCCCCCTCCCCACCCCCCCCCCCCCCCCCCCCCCCCCCCCCCCCCCCCCCCCCCCCCCCCCCCCCCCCCCCCCCCCCCCCCCCCCCCCCCCCCCCCCCCCCCCCCCCCCCCCCCCCCCCCCCCCCCCCCCCCCCCCCCCCCCCCCCCCCCCCCCCCCCCCCCACCCCCCCCCCCCCCCCCCCCCCCCCCCCCCCCCCCCACCCCCCCCCCCCCCCCCCCCCCCACCCCCACCCCCCCCCCCCACCCCCCCCCCCCCCACCCCCCCCCCCCCCCCCCCCCCCCCCCCCCCCCCCCCCCCCCCCCCCCCCCCCCCCCCCCCCCCCCCCCCCCCCCCCCCCCCCCCCCCCCCCCCCCCCCCCACCCCCCCCCCCCCCCCCCCCCCCCCCCCCCCCCCCCCCCCCCCCCCCCCCCCCCCCCCCCCCCCCCCCCCCCCCCCCCCCCCCCCCCCCCCCCCCCCCCCCCCCCCCCCCCCCCCCCCCCCCCCCCCCCCCCCCCCCCCCCCCCCCCCCCCCACCCCCCCCCCACCCCCCACCCCCCCCCCCCCCCCCCCCCCCCACCCCCCCCCCCCCCCCCCCCCCCCCCCCCCCCCCCCCCCCCCCCCCCCCCCCCCCCCCCCCCCCCCCCCCCCCCCCCCCCCCCCCCCCCCCCCCCCCCCCCCCCCCCCCCCCCCCCCCCCCCCCCCCCCCCCCCCCCCCCCCCCCCCCCCCCCCCCCACCCCCCCCCCCCCCCCCCCCCCCCCCCCCCCCCCCCCCCCCCCCCCCCCCCCCCCCCCCCCCCCCCCCCCCCCCCCCCCCCCCCCCCCCCCCCCCCCCCCCCCCACCCCCCCCCCCCCCCCCCCCCCCC
The DNA here is from genome assembly GCF_053883595.1 of Heterocephalus glaber. NCBI lineage: Eukaryota > Metazoa > Chordata > Mammalia > Rodentia > Bathyergidae > Heterocephalus > Heterocephalus glaber. The sequence goes on from NW_028258273.1 coordinate 9,789, forward strand.
CCCCCCCCCCCCCCCCCCCCCCCCCCCCCCCCCCCCCCCCCCCCCCCCCCCCCCCCCCCCCCCCCCCCCCCCCCCCCCCCCCCCCCCCCACCCCCCCCCCCCCCCCCCCCCCCCCCCCCCCCCCCCCCCCCCCCCCCCCCCCCCCCCCCCCCCCCCCCCCCCCCCCCCCCCCCCCCCCCCCCCCCCCCCCCCCCCCCCCCCCCCCCCCCCCC
>NW_028258273.1:15000-50000 GCF_053883595.1 Heterocephalus glaber
CCCCCCCCCCCCCCCCCCCCCCCCCCCCCCCCCCCCCCCCCCCCCCCCCCCCCCCCCCCCCCCCCCCCCCCCCCCCCCCCCCCCCCCCCCCCCCCCCCCCCCCCCCCCCCCCCCCCCCCCCCCCCCCCCCCCCCCCCCCCCCCCCCCCCCCCCCCCCCCCCCCCCCCCCCCCCCCCCCCCCCCCCCCCCCCCCCCCCCCCCCCCCCCCCCCCCCCCCCCCCCCCCCCCCCCCCCCCCCCCCCCCCCCCCCCCCCCCCCCCCCCCCCCCCCCCCCCCCCCCCCCCCCCCCCCCCCCCCCCCCCCCCCCCCCCCCCCCCCCCCCCCCCCCCCCCCCCCCCCCCCCCCCCCCCCCCCCCCCCCCCCCCCCCCCCCCCCCCCCCCCCCCCCCCCCCCCCCCCCCCCCCCCCCCCCCCCCCCCCCCCCCCCCCCCCCCCCCCCCCCCCCCCCCCCCCCCCCCCCCCCCCCCCCCCCCCCCCCCCCCCCCCCCCCCCCCCCCCCCCCCCCCCCCCCCCCCCCCCCCCCCCCCCCCCCCCCCCCCCCCCCCCCCCCCCCCCCCCCCCCCCCCCCCCCCCCCCCCCCCCCCCCCCCCCCCCCCCCCCCCCCCCCCCCCCCCCCCCCCCCCCCCCCCCCCCCCCCCCCCCCCCCCCCCCCCCCCCCCCCCCCCCCCCCCCCCCCCCCCCCCCCCCCCCCCCCCCCCCCCCCCCCCCCCCCCCCCCCCCCCCCCCCCCCCCCCCCCCCCCCCCCCCCCCCCCCCCCCCCCCCACCCCCCCCCCCCCCCCCCCCCCCCCCCCCCCCCCCCCCCCCCCCCCCCCCCCCCCCCCCCCCCCCCCCCCCCCCCCCCCCCCCCCCCCCCCCCCCCCCCCCCCCCCCCCCCCCCCCCCCCCCCCCCCCCCCCCCCCCCCCCCCCCCCCCCCCCCCCCCCCCCCCCCCCCCCCCCCCCCCCCCCCCCCCCCCCCCCCCCCCCCCCCCCCCCCCCCCCCCCCCCCCCCCCCCCCCCCCCCCCCCCCCCCCCCCCCCCCCCCCCCCCCCCCCCCCCCCCCCCCCCCCCCCCCCCCCCCCCCCCCCCCCCCCCCCCCCCCCCCCCCCCCCCCCCCCCCCCCCCCCCCCCCCCCCCCCCCCCCCCCCCCCCCCCCCCCCCCCCCCCCCCCCCCCCCCCCCCCCCCCCCCCCCCCCCCCCCCCCCCCCCCCCCCCCCCCCCCCCCCCCCCCCCCCCCCCCCCCCCCCCCCCCCCCCCCCCCCCCCCCCCCCCCCCCCCCCCCCCCCCCCCCCCCCCCCCCCCCCCCCCCCCCCCCCCCCCCCCCCCCCCCCCCCCCCCCCCCCCCCCCCCCCCCCCCCCCCCCCCCCCCCCCCCCCCCCCCCCCCCCCCCCCCCCCCCCCCCCCCCCCCCCCCCCCCCCCCCCCCCCCCCCCCCCCCCCCCCCCCCCCCCCCCCCCCCCCCCCCCCCCCCCCCCCCCCCCCCCCCCCCCCCCCCCCCCCCCCCCCCCCCCCCCCCCCCCCCCCCCCCCCCCCCCCCCCCCCCCCCCCCCCCCCCCCCCCCCCCCCCCCCCCCCCCCCCCCCCCCCCCCCCCCCCCCCCCCCCCCCCCCCCCCCCCCCCCCCCCCCCCCCCCCCCCCCCCCCCCCCCCCCCCCCCCCCCCCCCCCCCCCCCCCCCCCCCCCCCCCCCCCCCCCCCCCCCCCCCCCCCCCCCCCCCCCCCCCCCCCCCCCCCCCCCCCCCCCCCCCCCCCCCCCCCCCCCCCCCCCCCCCCCCCCCCCCCCCCCCCCCCCCCCCCCCCCCCCCCCCCCCCCCCCCCCCCCCCCCCCCCCCCCCCCCCCCCCCCCCCCCCCCCCCCCCCCCCCCCCCCCCCCCCCCCCCCCCCCCCCCCCCCCCCCCCCCCCCCCCCCCCCCCCCCCCCCCCCCCCCCCCCCCCCCCCCCCCCCCCCCCCCCCCCCCCCCCCCCCCCCCCCCCCCCCCCCCCCCCCCCCCCCCCCCCCCCCCCCCCCCCCCCCCCCCCCCCCCCCCCCCCCCCCCCCCCCCCCCCCCCCCCCCCCCCCCCCCCCCCCCCCCCCCCCCCCCCCCCCCCCCCCCCCCCCCCCCCCCCCCCCCCCCCCCCCCCCCCCCCCCCCCCCCCCCCCCCCCCCCCCCCCCCCCCCCCCCCCCCCCCCCCCCCCCCCCCCCCCCCCCCCCCCCCCCCCCCCCCCCCCCCCCCCCCCCCCCCCCCCCCCCCCCCCCCCCCCCCCCCCCCCCCCCCCCCCCCCCCCCCCCCCCCCCCCCCCCCCCCCCCCCCCCCCCCCCCCCCCCCCCCCCCCCCCCCCCCCCCCCCCCCCCCCCCCCCCCCCCCCCCCCCCCCCCCCCCCCCCCCCCCCCCCCCCCCCCCCCCCCCCCCCCCCCCCCCCCCCCCCCCCCCCCCCCCCCCCCCCCCCCCCCCCCCCCCCCCCCCCCCCCCCCCCCCCCCCCCCCCCCCCCCCCCCCCCCCCCCCCCCCCCCCCCCCCCCCCCCCCCCCCCCCCCCCCCCCCCCCCCCCCCCCCCCCCCCCCCCCCCCCCCCCCCCCCCCCCCCCCCCCCCCCCCCCCCCCCCCCCCCCCCCCCCCCCCCCCCCCCCCCCCCCCCCCCCCCCCCCCCCCCCCCCCCCCCCCCCCCCCCCCCCCCCCCCCCCCCCCCCCCCCCCCCCCCCCCCCCCCCCCCCCCCCCCCCCCCCCCCCCCCCCCCCCCCCCCCCCCCCCCCCCCCCCCCCCCCCCCCCCCCCCCCCCCCCCCCCCCCCCCCCCCCCCCCCCCCCCCCCCCCCCCCCCCCCCCCCCCCCCCCCCCCCCCCCCCCCCCCCCCCCCCCCCCCCCCCCCCCCCCCCCCCCCCCCCCCCCCCCCCCCCCCCCCCCCCCCCCCCCCCCCCCCCCCCCCCCCCCCCCCCCCCCCCCCCCCCCCCCCCCCCCCCCCCCCCCCCCCCCCCCCCCCCCCCCCCCCCCCCCCCCCCCCCCCCCCCCCCCCCCCCCCCCCCCCCCCCCCCCCCCCCCCCCCCCCCCCCCCCCCCCCCCCCCCCCCCCCCCCCCCCCCCCCCCCCCCCCCCCCCCCCCCCCCCCCCCCCCCCCCCCCCCCCCCCCCCCCCCCCCCCCCCCCCCCCCCCCCCCCCCCCCCCCCCCCCCCCCCCCCCCCCCCCCCCCCCCCCCCCCCCCCCCCCCCCCCCCCCCCCCCCCCCCCCCCCCCCCCCCCCCCCCCCCCCCCCCCCCCCCCCCCCCCCCCCCCCCCCCCCCCCCCCCCCCCCCCCCCCCCCCCCCCCCCCCCCCCCCCCCCCCCCCCCCCCCCCCCCCCCCCCCCCCCCCCCCCCCCCCCCCCCCCCCCCCCCCCCCCCCCCCCCCCCCCCCCCCCCCCCCCCCCCCCCCCCCCCCCCCCCCCCCCCCCCCCCCCCCCCCCCCCCCCCCCCCCCCCCCCCCCCCCCCCCCCCCCCCCCCCCCCCCCCCCCCCCCCCCCCCCCCCCCCCCCCCCCCCCCCCCCCCCCCCCCCCCCCCCCCCCCCCCCCCCCCCCCCCCCCCCCCCCCCCCCCCCCCCCCCCCCCCCCCCCCCCCCCCCCCCCCCCCCCCCCCCCCCCCCCCCCCCCCCCCCCCCCCCCCCCCCCCCCCCCCCCCCCCCCCCCCCCCCCCCCCCCCCCCCCCCCCCCCCCCCCCCCCCCCCCCCCCCCCCCCCCCCCCCCCCCCCCCCCCCCCCCCCCCCCCCCCCCCCCCCCCCCCCCCCCCCCCCCCCCCCCCCCCCCCCCCCCCCCCCCCCCCCCCCCCCCCCCCCCCCCCCCCCCCCCCCCCCCCCCCCCCCCCCCCCCCCCCCCCCCCCCCCCCCCCCCCCCCCCCCCCCCCCCCCCCCCCCCCCCCCCCCCCCCCCCCCCCCCCCCCCCCCCCCCCCCCCCCCCCCCCCCCCCCCCCCCCCCCCCCCCCCCCCCCCCCCCCCCCCCCCCCCCCCCCCCCCCCCCCCCCCCCCCCCCCCCCCCCCCCCCCCCCCCCCCCCCCCCCCCCCCCCCCCCCCCCCCCCCCCCCCCCCCCCCCCCCCCCCCCCCCCCCCCCCCCCCCCCCCCCCCCCCCCCCCCCCCCCCCCCCCCCCCCCCCCCCCCCCCCCCCCCCCCCCCCCCCCCCCCCCCCCCCCCCCCCCCCCCCCCCCCCCCCCCCCCCCCCCCCCCCCCCCCCCCCCCCCCCCCCCCCCCCCCCCCCCCCCCCCCCCCCCCCCCCCCCCCCCCCCCCCCCCCCCCCCCCCCCCCCCCCCCCCCCCCCCCCCCCCCCCCCCCCCCCCCCCCCCCCCCCCCCCCCCCCCCCCCCCCCCCCCCCCCCCCCCCCCCCCCCCCCCCCCCCCCCCCCCCCCCCCCCCCCCCCCCCCCCCCCCCCCCCCCCCCCCCCCCCCCCCCCCCCCCCCCCCCCCCCCCCCCCCCCCCCCCCCCCCCCCCCCCCCCCCCCCCCCCCCCCCCCCCCCCCCCCCCCCCCCCCCCCCCCCCCCCCCCCCCCCCCCCCCCCCCCCCCCCCCCCCCCCCCCCCCCCCCCCCCCCCCCCCCCCCCCCCCCCCCCCCCCCCCCCCCCCCCCCCCCCCCCCCCCCCCCCCCCCCCCCCCCCCCCCCCCCCCCCCCCCCCCCCCCCCCCCCCCCCCCCCCCCCCCCCCCCCCCCCCCCCCCCCCCCCCCCCCCCCCCCCCCCCCCCCCCCCCCCCCCCCCCCCCCCCCCCCCCCCCCCCCCCCCCCCCCCCCCCCCCCCCCCCCCCCCCCCCCCCCCCCCCCCCCCCCCCCCCCCCCCCCCCCCCCCCCCCCCCCCCCCCCCCCCCCCCCCCCCCCCCCCCCCCCCCCCCCCCCCCCCCCCCCCCCCCCCCCCCCCCCCCCCCCCCCCCCCCCCCCCCCCCCCCCCCCCCCCCCCCCCCCCCCCCCCCCCCCCCCCCCCCCCCCCCCCCCCCCCCCCCCCCCCCCCCCCCCCCCCCCCCCCCCCCCCCCCCCCCCCCCCCCCCCCCCCCCCCCCCCCCCCCCCCCCCCCCCCCCCCCCCCCCCCCCCCCCCCCCCCCCCCCCCCCCCCCCCCCCCCCCCCCCCCCCCCCCCCCCCCCCCCCCCCCCCCCCCCCCCCCCCCCCCCCCCCCCCCCCCCCCCCCCCCCCCCCCCCCCCCCCCCCCCCCCCCCCCCCCCCCCCCCCCCCCCCCCCCCCCCCCCCCCCCCCCCCCCCCCCCCCCCCCCCCCCCCCCCCCCCCCCCCCCCCCCCCCCCCCCCCCCCCCCCCCCCCCCCCCCCCCCCCCCCCCCCCCCCCCCCCCCCCCCCCCCCCCCCCCCCCCCCCCCCCCCCCCCCCCCCCCCCCCCCCCCCCCCCCCCCCCCCCCCCCCCCCCCCCCCCCCCCCCCCCCCCCCCCCCCCCCCCCCCCCCCCCCCCCCCCCCCCCCCCCCCCCCCCCCCCCCCCCCCCCCCCCCCCCCCCCCCCCCCCCCCCCCCCCCCCCCCCCCCCCCCCCCCCCCCCCCCCCCCCCCCCCCCCCCCCCCCCCCCCCCCCCCCCCCCCCCCCCCCCCCCCCCCCCCCCCCCCCCCCCCCCCCCCCCCCCCCCCCCCCCCCCCCCCCCCCCCCCCCCCCCCCCCCCCCCCCCCCCCCCCCCCCCCCCCCCCCCCCCCCCCCCCCCCCCCCCCCCCCCCCCCCCCCCCCCCCCCCCCCCCCCCCCCCCCCCCCCCCCCCCCCCCCCCCCCCCCCCCCCCCCCCCCCCCCCCCCCCCCCCCCCCCCCCCCCCCCCCCCCCCCCCCCCCCCCCCCCCCCCCCCCCCCCCCCCCCCCCCCCCCCCCCCCCCCCCCCCCCCCCCCCCCCCCCCCCCCCCCCCCCCCCCCCCCCCCCCCCCCCCCCCCCCCCCCCCCCCCCCCCCCCCCCCCCCCCCCCCCCCCCCCCCCCCCCCCCCCCCCCCCCCCCCCCCCCCCCCCCCCCCCCCCCCCCCCCCCCCCCCCCCCCCCCCCCCCCCCCCCCCCCCCCCCCCCCCCCCCCCCCCCCCCCCCCCCCCCCCCCCCCCCCCCCCCCCCCCCCCCCCCCCCCCCCCCCCCCCCCCCCCCCCCCCCCCCCCCCCCCCCCCCCCCCCCCCCCCCCCCCCCCCCCCCCCCCCCCCCCCCCCCCCCCCCCCCCCCCCCCCCCCCCCCCCCCCCCCCCCCCCCCCCCCCCCCCCCCCCCCCCCCCCCCCCCCCCCCCCCCCCCCCCCCCCCCCCCCCCCCCCCCCCCCCCCCCCCCCCCCCCCCCCCCCCCCCCCCCCCCCCCCCCCCCCCCCCCCCCCCCCCCCCCCCCCCCCCCCCCCCCCCCCCCCCCCCCCCCCCCCCCCCCCCCCCCCCCCCCCCCCCCCCCCCCCCCCCCCCCCCCCCCCCCCCCCCCCCCCCCCCCCCCCCCCCCCCCCCCCCCCCCCCCCCCCCCCCCCCCCCCCCCCCCCCCCCCCCCCCCCCCCCCCCCCCCCCCCCCCCCCCCCCCCCCCCCCCCCCCCCCCCCCCCCCCCCCCCCCCCCCCCCCCCCCCCCCCCCCCCCCCCCCCCCCCCCCCCCCCCCCCCCCCCCCCCCCCCCCCCCCCCCCCCCCCCCCCCCCCCCCCCCCCCCCCCCCCCCCCCCCCCCCCCCCCCCCCCCCCCCCCCCCCCCCCCCCCCCCCCCCCCCCCCCCCCCCCCCCCCCCCCCCCCCCCCCCCCCCCCCCCCCCCCCCCCCCCCCCCCCCCCCCCCCCCCCCCCCCCCCCCCCCCCCCCCCCCCCCCCCCCCCCCCCCCCCCCCCCCCCCCCCCCCCCCCCCCCCCCCCCCCCCCCCCCCCCCCCCCCCCCCCCCCCCCCCCCCCCCCCCCCCCCCCCCCCCCCCCCCCCCCCCCCCCCCCCCCCCCCCCCCCCCCCCCCCCCCCCCCCCCCCCCCCCCCCCCCCCCCCCCCCCCCCCCCCCCCCCCCCCCCCCCCCCCCCCCCCCCCCCCCCCCCCCCCCCCCCCCCCCCCCCCCCCCCCCCCCCCCCCCCCCCCCCCCCCCCCCCCCCCCCCCCCCCCCCCCCCCCCCCCCCCCCCCCCCCCCCCCCCCCCCCCCCCCCCCCCCCCCCCCCCCCCCCCCCCCCCCCCCCCCCCCCCCCCCCCCCCCCCCCCCCCCCCCCCCCCCCCCCCCCCCCCCCCCCCCCCCCCCCCCCCCCCCCCCCCCCCCCCCCCCCCCCCCCCCCCCCCCCCCCCCCCCCCCCCCCCCCCCCCCCCCCCCCCCCCCCCCCCCCCCCCCCCCCCCCCCCCCCCCCCCCCCCCCCCCCCCCCCCCCCCCCCCCCCCCCCCCCCCCCCCCCCCCCCCCCCCCCCCCCCCCCCCCCCCCCCCCCCCCCCCCCCCCCCCCCCCCCCCCCCCCCCCCCCCCCCCCCCCCCCCCCCCCCCCCCCCCCCCCCCCCCCCCCCCCCCCCCCCCCCCCCCCCCCCCCCCCCCCCCCCCCCCCCCCCCCCCCCCCCCCCCCCCCCCCCCCCCCCCCCCCCCCCCCCCCCCCCCCCCCCCCCCCCCCCCCCCCCCCCCCCCCCCCCCCCCCCCCCCCCCCCCCCCCCCCCCCCCCCCCCCCCCCCCCCCCCCCCCCCCCCCCCCCCCCCCCCCCCCCCCCCCCCCCCCCCCCCCCCCCCCCCCCCCCCCCCCCCCCCCCCCCCCCCCCCCCCCCCCCCCCCCCCCCCCCCCCCCCCCCCCCCCCCCCCCCCCCCCCCCCCCCCCCCCCCCCCCCCCCCCCCCCCCCCCCCCCCCCCCCCCCCCCCCCCCCCCCCCCCCCCCCCCCCCCCCCCCCCCCCCCCCCCCCCCCCCCCCCCCCCCCCCCCCCCCCCCCCCCCCCCCCCCCCCCCCCCCCCCCCCCCCCCCCCCCCCCCCCCCCCCCCCCCCCCCCCCCCCCCCCCCCCCCCCCCCCCCCCCCCCCCCCCCCCCCCCCCCCCCCCCCCCCCCCCCCCCCCCCCCCCCCCCCCCCCCCCCCCCCCCCCCCCCCCCCCCCCCCCCCCCCCCCCCCCCCCCCCCCCCCCCCCCCCCCCCCCCCCCCCCCCCCCCCCCCCCCCCCCCCCCCCCCCCCCCCCCCCCCCCCCCCCCCCCCCCCCCCCCCCCCCCCCCCCCCCCCCCCCCCCCCCCCCCCCCCCCCCCCCCCCCCCCCCCCCCCCCCCCCCCCCCCCCCCCCCCCCCCCCCCCCCCCCCCCCCCCCCCCCCCCCCCCCCCCCCCCCCCCCCCCCCCCCCCCCCCCCCCCCCCCCCCCCCCCCCCCCCCCCCCCCCCCCCCCCCCCCCCCCCCCCCCCCCCCCCCCCCCCCCCCCCCCCCCCCCCCCCCCCCCCCCCCCCCCCCCCCCCCCCCCCCCCCCCCCCCCCCCCCCCCCCCCCCCCCCCCCCCCCCCCCCCCCCCCCCCCCCCCCCCCCCCCCCCCCCCCCCCCCCCCCCCCCCCCCCCCCCCCCCCCCCCCCCCCCCCCCCCCCCCCCCCCCCCCCCCCCCCCCCCCCCCCCCCCCCCCCCCCCCCCCCCCCCCCCCCCCCCCCCCCCCCCCCCCCCCCCCCCCCCCCCCCCCCCCCCCCCCCCCCCCCCCCCCCCCCCCCCCCCCCCCCCCCCCCCCCCCCCCCCCCCCCCCCCCCCCCCCCCCCCCCCCCCCCCCCCCCCCCCCCCCCCCCCCCCCCCCCCCCCCCCCCCCCCCCCCCCCCCCCCCCCCCCCCCCCCCCCCCCCCCCCCCCCCCCCCCCCCCCCCCCCCCCCCCCCCCCCCCCCCCCCCCCCCCCCCCCCCCCCCCCCCCCCCCCCCCCCCCCCCCCCCCCCCCCCCCCCCCCCCCCCCCCCCCCCCCCCCCCCCCCCCCCCCCCCCCCCCCCCCCCCCCCCCCCCCCCCCCCCCCCCCCCCCCCCCCCCCCCCCCCCCCCCCCCCCCCCCCCCCCCCCCCCCCCCCCCCCCCCCCCCCCCCCCCCCCCCCCCCCCCCCCCCCCCCCCCCCCCCCCCCCCCCCCCCCCCCCCCCCCCCCCCCCCCCCCCCCCCCCCCCCCCCCCCCCCCCCCCCCCCCCCCCCCCCCCCCCCCCCCCCCCCCCCCCCCCCCCCCCCCCCCCCCCCCCCCCCCCCCCCCCCCCCCCCCCCCCCCCCCCCCCCCCCCCCCCCCCCCCCCCCCCCCCCCCCCCCCCCCCCCCCCCCCCCCCCCCCCCCCCCCCCCCCCCCCCCCCCCCCCCCCCCCCCCCCCCCCCCCCCCCCCCCCCCCCCCCCCCCCCCCCCCCCCCCCCCCCCCCCCCCCCCCCCCCCCCCCCCCCCCCCCCCCCCCCCCCCCCCCCCCCCCCCCCCCCCCCCCCCCCCCCCCCCCCCCCCCCCCCCCCCCCCCCCCCCCCCCCCCCCCCCCCCCCCCCCCCCCCCCCCCCCCCCCCCCCCCCCCCCCCCCCCCCCCCCCCCCCCCCCCCCCCCCCCCCCCCCCCCCCCCCCCCCCCCCCCCCCCCCCCCCCCCCCCCCCCCCCCCCCCCCCCCCCCCCCCCCCCCCCCCCCCCCCCCCCCCCCCCCCCCCCCCCCCCCCCCCCCCCCCCCCCCCCCCCCCCCCCCCCCCCCCCCCCCCCCCCCCCCCCCCCCCCCCCCCCCCCCCCCCCCCCCCCCCCCCCCCCCCCCCCCCCCCCCCCCCCCCCCCCCCCCCCCCCCCCCCCCCCCCCCCCCCCCCCCCCCCCCCCCCCCCCCCCCCCCCCCCCCCCCCCCCCCCCCCCCCCCCCCCCCCCCCCCCCCCCCCCCCCCCCCCCCCCCCCCCCCCCCCCCCCCCCCCCCCCCCCCCCCCCCCCCCCCCCCCCCCCCCCCCCCCCCCCCCCCCCCCCCCCCCCCCCCCCCCCCCCCCCCCCCCCCCCCCCCCCCCCCCCCCCCCCCCCCCCCCCCCCCCCCCCCCCCCCCCCCCCCCCCCCCCCCCCCCCCCCCCCCCCCCCCCCCCCCCCCCCCCCCCCCCCCCCCCCCCCCCCCCCCCCCCCCCCCCCCCCCCCCCCCCCCCCCCCCCCCCCCCCCCCCCCCCCCCCCCCCCCCCCCCCCCCCCCCCCCCCCCCCCCCCCCCCCCCCCCCCCCCCCCCCCCCCCCCCCCCCCCCCCCCCCCCCCCCCCCCCCCCCCCCCCCCCCCCCCCCCCCCCCCCCCCCCCCCCCCCCCCCCCCCCCCCCCCCCCCCCCCCCCCCCCCCCCCCCCCCCCCCCCCCCCCCCCCCCCCCCCCCCCCCCCCCCCCCCCCCCCCCCCCCCCCCCCCCCCCCCCCCCCCCCCCCCCCCCCCCCCCCCCCCCCCCCCCCCCCCCCCCCCCCCCCCCCCCCCCCCCCCCCCCCCCCCCCCCCCCCCCCCCCCCCCCCCCCCCCCCCCCCCCCCCCCCCCCCCCCCCCCCCCCCCCCCCCCCCCCCCCCCCCCCCCCCCCCCCCCCCCCCCCCCCCCCCCCCCCCCCCCCCCCCCCCCCCCCCCCCCCCCCCCCCCCCCCCCCCCCCCCCCCCCCCCCCCCCCCCCCCCCCCCCCCCCCCCCCCCCCCCCCCCCCCCCCCCCCCCCCCCCCCCCCCCCCCCCCCCCCCCCCCCCCCCCCCCCCCCCCCCCCCCCCCCCCCCCCCCCCCCCCCCCCCCCCCCCCCCCCCCCCCCCCCCCCCCCCCCCCCCCCCCCCCCCCCCCCCCCCCCCCCCCCCCCCCCCCCCCCCCCCCCCCCCCCCCCCCCCCCCCCCCCCCCCCCCCCCCCCCCCCCCCCCCCCCCCCCCCCCCCCCCCCCCCCCCCCCCCCCCCCCCCCCCCCCCCCCCCCCCCCCCCCCCCCCCCCCCCCCCCCCCCCCCCCCCCCCCCCCCCCCCCCCCCCCCCCCCCCCCCCCCCCCCCCCCCCCCCCCCCCCCCCCCCCCCCCCCCCCCCCCCCCCCCCCCCCCCCCCCCCCCCCCCCCCCCCCCCCCCCCCCCCCCCCCCCCCCCCCCCCCCCCCCCCCCCCCCCCCCCCCCCCCCCCCCCCCCCCCCCCCCCCCCCCCCCCCCCCCCCCCCCCCCCCCCCCCCCCCCCCCCCCCCCCCCCCCCCCCCCCCCCCCCCCCCCCCCCCCCCCCCCCCCCCCCCCCCCCCCCCCCCCCCCCCCCCCCCCCCCCCCCCCCCCCCCCCCCCCCCCCCCCCCCCCCCCCCCCCCCCCCCCCCCCCCCCCCCCCCCCCCCCCCCCCCCCCCCCCCCCCCCCCCCCCCCCCCCCCCCCCCCCCCCCCCCCCCCCCCCCCCCCCCCCCCCCCCCCCCCCCCCCCCCCCCCCCCCCCCCCCCCCCCCCCCCCCCCCCCCCCCCCCCCCCCCCCCCCCCCCCCCCCCCCCCCCCCCCCCCCCCCCCCCCCCCCCCCCCCCCCCCCCCCCCCCCCCCCCCCCCCCCCCCCCCCCCCCCCCCCCCCCCCCCCCCCCCCCCCCCCCCCCCCCCCCCCCCCCCCCCCCCCCCCCCCCCCCCCCCCCCCCCCCCCCCCCCCCCCCCCCCCCCCCCCCCCCCCCCCCCCCCCCCCCCCCCCCCCCCCCCCCCCCCCCCCCCCCCCCCCCCCCCCCCCCCCCCCCCCCCCCCCCCCCCCCCCCCCCCCCCCCCCCCCCCCCCCCCCCCCCCCCCCCCCCCCCCCCCCCCCCCCCCCCCCCCCCCCCCCCCCCCCCCCCCCCCCCCCCCCCCCCCCCCCCCCCCCCCCCCCCCCCCCCCCCCCCCCCCCCCCCCCCCCCCCCCCCCCCCCCCCCCCCCCCCCCCCCCCCCCCCCCCCCCCCCCCCCCCCCCCCCCCCCCCCCCCCCCCCCCCCCCCCCCCCCCCCCCCCCCCCCCCCCCCCCCCCCCCCCCCCCCCCCCCCCCCCCCCCCCCCCCCCCCCCCCCCCCCCCCCCCCCCCCCCCCCCCCCCCCCCCCCCCCCCCCCCCCCCCCCCCCCCCCCCCCCCCCCCCCCCCCCCCCCCCCCCCCCCCCCCCCCCCCCCCCCCCCCCCCCCCCCCCCCCCCCCCCCCCCCCCCCCCCCCCCCCCCCCCCCCCCCCCCCCCCCCCCCCCCCCCCCCCCCCCCCCCCCCCCCCCCCCCCCCCCCCCCCCCCCCCCCCCCCCCCCCCCCCCCCCCCCCCCCCCCCCCCCCCCCCCCCCCCCCCCCCCCCCCCCCCCCCCCCCCCCCCCCCCCCCCCCCCCCCCCCCCCCCCCCCCCCCCCCCCCCCCCCCCCCCCCCCCCCCCCCCCCCCCCCCCCCCCCCCCCCCCCCCCCCCCCCCCCCCCCCCCCCCCCCCCCCCCCCCCCCCCCCCCCCCCCCCCCCCCCCCCCCCCCCCCCCCCCCCCCCCCCCCCCCCCCCCCCCCCCCCCCCCCCCCCCCCCCCCCCCCCCCCCCCCCCCCCCCCCCCCCCCCCCCCCCCCCCCCCCCCCCCCCCCCCCCCCCCCCCCCCCCCCCCCCCCCCCCCCCCCCCCCCCCCCCCCCCCCCCCCCCCCCCCCCCCCCCCCCCCCCCCCCCCCCCCCCCCCCCCCCCCCCCCCCCCCCCCCCCCCCCCCCCCCCCCCCCCCCCCCCCCCCCCCCCCCCCCCCCCCCCCCCCCCCCCCCCCCCCCCCCCCCCCCCCCCCCCCCCCCCCCCCCCCCCCCCCCCCCCCCCCCCCCCCCCCCCCCCCCCCCCCCCCCCCCCCCCCCCCCCCCCCCCCCCCCCCCCCCCCCCCCCCCCCCCCCCCCCCCCCCCCCCCCCCCCCCCCCCCCCCCCCCCCCCCCCCCCCCCCCCCCCCCCCCCCCCCCCCCCCCCCCCCCCCCCCCCCCCCCCCCCCCCCCCCCCCCCCCCCCCCCCCCCCCCCCCCCCCCCCCCCCCCCCCCCCCCCCCCCCCCCCCCCCCCCCCCCCCCCCCCCCCCCCCCCCCCCCCCCCCCCCCCCCCCCCCCCCCCCCCCCCCCCCCCCCCCCCCCCCCCCCCCCCCCCCCCCCCCCCCCCCCCCCCCCCCCCCCCCCCCCCCCCCCCCCCCCCCCCCCCCCCCCCCCCCCCCCCCCCCCCCCCCCCCCCCCCCCCCCCCCCCCCCCCCCCCCCCCCCCCCCCCCCCCCCCCCCCCCCCCCCCCCCCCCCCCCCCCCCCCCCCCCCCCCCCCCCCCCCCCCCCCCCCCCCCCCCCCCCCCCCCCCCCCCCCCCCCCCCCCCCCCCCCCCCCCCCCCCCCCCCCCCCCCCCCCCCCCCCCCCCCCCCCCCCCCCCCCCCCCCCCCCCCCCCCCCCCCCCCCCCCCCCCCCCCCCCCCCCCCCCCCCCCCCCCCCCCCCCCCCCCCCCCCCCCCCCCCCCCCCCCCCCCCCCCCCCCCCCCCCCCCCCCCCCCCCCCCCCCCCCCCCCCCCCCCCCCCCCCCCCCCCCCCCCCCCCCCCCCCCCCCCCCCCCCCCCCCCCCCCCCCCCCCCCCCCCCCCCCCCCCCCCCCCCCCCCCCCCCCCCCCCCCCCCCCCCCCCCCCCCCCCCCCCCCCCCCCCCCCCCCCCCCCCCCCCCCCCCCCCCCCCCCCCCCCCCCCCCCCCCCCCCCCCCCCCCCCCCCCCCCCCCCCCCCCCCCCCCCCCCCCCCCCCCCCCCCCCCCCCCCCCCCCCCCCCCCCCCCCCCCCCCCCCCCCCCCCCCCCCCCCCCCCCCCCCCCCCCCCCCCCCCCCCCCCCCCCCCCCCCCCCCCCCCCCCCCCCCCCCCCCCCCCCCCCCCCCCCCCCCCCCCCCCCCCCCCCCCCCCCCCCCCCCCCCCCCCCCCCCCCCCCCCCCCCCCCCCCCCCCCCCCCCCCCCCCCCCCCCCCCCCCCCCCCCCCCCCCCCCCCCCCCCCCCCCCCCCCCCCCCCCCCCCCCCCCCCCCCCCCCCCCCCCCCCCCCCCCCCCCCCCCCCCCCCCCCCCCCCCCCCCCCCCCCCCCCCCCCCCCCCCCCCCCCCCCCCCCCCCCCCCCCCCCCCCCCCCCCCCCCCCCCCCCCCCCCCCCCCCCCCCCCCCCCCCCCCCCCCCCCCCCCCCCCCCCCCCCCCCCCCCCCCCCCCCCCCCCCCCCCCCCCCCCCCCCCCCCCCCCCCCCCCCCCCCCCCCCCCCCCCCCCCCCCCCCCCCCCCCCCCCCCCCCCCCCCCCCCCCCCCCCCCCCCCCCCCCCCCCCCCCCCCCCCCCCCCCCCCCCCCCCCCCCCCCCCCCCCCCCCCCCCCCCCCCCCCCCCCCCCCCCCCCCCCCCCCCCCCCCCCCCCCCCCCCCCCCCCCCCCCCCCCCCCCCCCCCCCCCCCCCCCCCCCCCCCCCCCCCCCCCCCCCCCCCCCCCCCCCCCCCCCCCCCCCCCCCCCCCCCCCCCCCCCCCCCCCCCCCCCCCCCCCCCCCCCCCCCCCCCCCCCCCCCCCCCCCCCCCCCCCCCCCCCCCCCCCCCCCCCCCCCCCCCCCCCCCCCCCCCCCCCCCCCCCCCCCCCCCCCCCCCCCCCCCCCCCCCCCCCCCCCCCCCCCCCCCCCCCCCCCCCCCCCCCCCCCCCCCCCCCCCCCCCCCCCCCCCCCCCCCCCCCCCCCCCCCCCCCCCCCCCCCCCCCCCCCCCCCCCCCCCCCCCCCCCCCCCCCCCCCCCCCCCCCCCCCCCCCCCCCCCCCCCCCCCCCCCCCCCCCCCCCCCCCCCCCCCCCCCCCCCCCCCCCCCCCCCCCCCCCCCCCCCCCCCCCCCCCCCCCCCCCCCCCCCCCCCCCCCCCCCCCCCCCCCCCCCCCCCCCCCCCCCCCCCCCCCCCCCCCCCCCCCCCCCCCCCCCCCCCCCCCCCCCCCCCCCCCCCCCCCCCCCCCCCCCCCCCCCCCCCCCCCCCCCCCCCCCCCCCCCCCCCCCCCCCCCCCCCCCCCCCCCCCCCCCCCCCCCCCCCCCCCCCCCCCCCCCCCCCCCCCCCCCCCCCCCCCCCCCCCCCCCCCCCCCCCCCCCCCCCCCCCCCCCCCCCCCCCCCCCCCCCCCCCCCCCCCCCCCCCCCCCCCCCCCCCCCCCCCCCCCCCCCCCCCCCCCCCCCCCCCCCCCCCCCCCCCCCCCCCCCCCCCCCCCCCCCCCCCCCCCCCCCCCCCCCCCCCCCCCCCCCCCCCCCCCCCCCCCCCCCCCCCCCCCCCCCCCCCCCCCCCCCCCCCCCCCCCCCCCCCCCCCCCCCCCCCCCCCCCCCCCCCCCCCCCCCCCCCCCCCCCCCCCCCCCCCCCCCCCCCCCCCCCCCCCCCCCCCCCCCCCCCCCCCCCCCCCCCCCCCCCCCCCCCCCCCCCCCCCCCCCCCCCCCCCCCCCCCCCCCCCCCCCCCCCCCCCCCCCCCCCCCCCCCCCCCCCCCCCCCCCCCCCCCCCCCCCCCCCCCCCCCCCCCCCCCCCCCCCCCCCCCCCCCCCCCCCCCCCCCCCCCCCCCCCCCCCCCCCCCCCCCCCCCCCCCCCCCCCCCCCCCCCCCCCCCCCCCCCCCCCCCCCCCCCCCCCCCCCCCCCCCCCCCCCCCCCCCCCCCCCCCCCCCCCCCCCCCCCCCCCCCCCCCCCCCCCCCCCCCCCCCCCCCCCCCCCCCCCCCCCCCCCCCCCCCCCCCCCCCCCCCCCCCCCCCCCCCCCCCCCCCCCCCCCCCCCCCCCCCCCCCCCCCCCCCCCCCCCCCCCCCCCCCCCCCCCCCCCCCCCCCCCCCCCCCCCCCCCCCCCCCCCCCCCCCCCCCCCCCCCCCCCCCCCCCCCCCCCCCCCCCCCCCCCCCCCCCCCCCCCCCCCCCCCCCCCCCCCCCCCCCCCCCCCCCCCCCCCCCCCCCCCCCCCCCCCCCCCCCCCCCCCCCCCCCCCCCCCCCCCCCCCCCCCCCCCCCCCCCCCCCCCCCCCCCCCCCCCCCCCCCCCCCCCCCCCCCCCCCCCCCCCCCCCCCCCCCCCCCCCCCCCCCCCCCCCCCCCCCCCCCCCCCCCCCCCCCCCCCCCCCCCCCCCCCCCCCCCCCCCCCCCCCCCCCCCCCCCCCCCCCCCCCCCCCCCCCCCCCCCCCCCCCCCCCCCCCCCCCCCCCCCCCCCCCCCCCCCCCCCCCCCCCCCCCCCCCCCCCCCCCCCCCCCCCCCCCCCCCCCCCCCCCCCCCCCCCCCCCCCCCCCCCCCCCCCCCCCCCCCCCCCCCCCCCCCCCCCCCCCCCCCCCCCCCCCCCCCCCCCCCCCCCCCCCCCCCCCCCCCCCCCCCCCCCCCCCCCCCCCCCCCCCCCCCCCCCCCCCCCCCCCCCCCCCCCCCCCCCCCCCCCCCCCCCCCCCCCCCCCCCCCCCCCCCCCCCCCCCCCCCCCCCCCCCCCCCCCCCCCCCCCCCCCCCCCCCCCCCCCCCCCCCCCCCCCCCCCCCCCCCCCCCCCCCCCCCCCCCCCCCCCCCCCCCCCCCCCCCCCCCCCCCCCCCCCCCCCCCCCCCCCCCCCCCCCCCCCCCCCCCCCCCCCCCCCCCCCCCCCCCCCCCCCCCCCCCCCCCCCCCCCCCCCCCCCCCCCCCCCCCCCCCCCCCCCCCCCCCCCCCCCCCCCCCCCCCCCCCCCCCCCCCCCCCCCCCCCCCCCCCCCCCCCCCCCCCCCCCCCCCCCCCCCCCCCCCCCCCCCCCCCCCCCCCCCCCCCCCCCCCCCCCCCCCCCCCCCCCCCCCCCCCCCCCCCCCCCCCCCCCCCCCCCCCCCCCCCCCCCCCCCCCCCCCCCCCCCCCCCCCCCCCCCCCCCCCCCCCCCCCCCCCCCCCCCCCCCCCCCCCCCCCCCCCCCCCCCCCCCCCCCCCCCCCCCCCCCCCCCCCCCCCCCCCCCCCCCCCCCCCCCCCCCCCCCCCCCCCCCCCCCCCCCCCCCCCCCCCCCCCCCCCCCCCCCCCCCCCCCCCCCCCCCCCCCCCCCCCCCCCCCCCCCCCCCCCC
Organism: Heterocephalus glaber; assembly: GCF_053883595.1. Taxonomy (NCBI): domain Eukaryota; kingdom Metazoa; phylum Chordata; class Mammalia; order Rodentia; family Bathyergidae; genus Heterocephalus; species Heterocephalus glaber. The sequence goes on from NW_028258273.1 coordinate 31,636, forward strand.
CCCCCCCCCCCCCCCCCCCCCCCCCCCCCCCCCCCCCCCCCCCCCCCCCCCCCCCCCCCCCCCCCCCCCCCCCCCCCCCCCCCCCCCCCCCCCCCCCCCCCCCCCCCCCCCCCCCCCCCCCCCCCCCCCCCCCCCCCCCCCCCCCCCCCCCCCCCCCCCCCCCCCCCCCCCCCCCCCCCCCCCCCCCCCCCCCCCCCCCCCCCCCCCCCCCCCCCCCCCCCCCCCCCCCCCCCCCCCCCCCCCCCCCCCCCCCCCCCCCCCCCCCCCCCCCCCCCCCCCCCCCCCCCCCCCCCCCCCCCCCCCCCCCCCCCCCCCCCCCCCCCCCCCCCCCCCCCCCCCCCCCCCCCCCCCCCCCCCCCCCCCCCCCCCCCCCCCCCCCCCCCCCCCCCCCCCCCCCCCCCCCCCCCCCCCCCCCCCCCCCCCCCCCCCCCCCCCCCCCCCCCCCCCCCCCCCCCCCCCCCCCCCCCCCCCCCCCCCCCCCCCCCCCCCCCCCCCCCCCCCCCCCCCCCCCCCCCCCCCCCCCCCCCCCCCCCCCCCCCCCCCCCCCCCCCCCCCCCCCCCCCCCCCCCCCCCCCCCCCCCCCCCCCCCCCCCCCCCCCCCCCCCCCCCCCCCCCCCCCCCCCCCCCCCCCCCCCCCCCCCCCCCCCCCCCCCCCCCCCCCCCCCCCCCCCCCCCCCCCCCCCCCCCCCCCCCCCCCCCCCCCCCCCCCCCCCCCCCCCCCCCCCCCCCCCCCCCCCCCCCCCCCCCCCCCCCCCCCCCCCCCCCCCCCCCCCCCCCCCCCCCCCCCCCCCCCCCCCCCCCCCCCCCCCCCCCCCCCCCCCCCCCCCCCCCCCCCCCCCCCCCCCCCCCCCCCCCCCCCCCCCCCCCCCCCCCCCCCCCCCCCCCCCCCCCCCCCCCCCCCCCCCCCCCCCCCCCCCCCCCCCCCCCCCCCCCCCCCCCCCCCCCCCCCCCCCCCCCCCCCCCCCCCCCCCCCCCCCCCCCCCCCCCCCCCCCCCCCCCCCCCCCCCCCCCCCCCCCCCCCCCCCCCCCCCCCCCCCCCCCCCCCCCCCCCCCCCCCCCCCCCCCCCCCCCCCCCCCCCCCCCCCCCCCCCCCCCCCCCCCCCCCCCCCCCCCCCCCCCCCCCCCCCCCCCCCCCCCCCCCCCCCCCCCCCCCCCCCCCCCCCCCCCCCCCCCCCCCCCCCCCCCCCCCCCCCCCCCCCCCCCCCCCCCCCCCCCCCCCCCCCCCCCCCCCCCCCCCCCCCCCCCCCCCCCCCCCCCCCCCCCCCCCCCCCCCCCCCCCCCCCCCCCCCCCCCCCCCCCCCCCCCCCCCCCCCCCCCCCCCCCCCCCCCCCCCCCCCCCCCCCCCCCCCCCCCCCCCCCCCCCCCCCCCCCCCCCCCCCCCCCCCCCCCCCCCCCCCCCCCCCCCCCCCCCCCCCCCCCCCCCCCCCCCCCCCCCCCCCCCCCCCCCCCCCCCCCCCCCCCCCCCCCCCCCCCCCCCCCCCCCCCCCCCCCCCCCCCCCCCCCCCCCCCCCCCCCCCCCCCCCCCCCCCCCCCCCCCCCCCCCCCCCCCCCCCCCCCCCCCCCCCCCCCCCCCCCCCCCCCCCCCCCCCCCCCCCCCCCCCCCCCCCCCCCCCCCCCCCCCCCCCCCCCCCCCCCCCCCCCCCCCCCCCCCCCCCCCCCCCCCCCCCCCCCCCCCCCCCCCCCCCCCCCCCCCCCCCCCCCCCCCCCCCCCCCCCCCCCCCCCCCCCCCCCCCCCCCCCCCCCCCCCCCCCCCCCCCCCCCCCCCCCCCCCCCCCCCCCCCCCCCCCCCCCCCCCCCCCCCCCCCCCCCCCCCCCCCCCCCCCCCCCCCCCCCCCCCCCCCCCCCCCCCCCCCCCCCCCCCCCCCCCCCCCCCCCCCCCCCCCCCCCCCCCCCCCCCCCCCCCCCCCCCCCCCCCCCCCCCCCCCCCCCCCCCCCCCCCCCCCCCCCCCCCCCCCCCCCCCCCCCCCCCCCCCCCCCCCCCCCCCCCCCCCCCCCCCCCCCCCCCCCCCCCCCCCCCCCCCCCCCCCCCCCCCCCCCCCCCCCCCCCCCCCCCCCCCCCCCCCCCCCCCCCCCCCCCCCCCCCCCCCCCCCCCCCCCCCCCCCCCCCCCCCCCCCCCCCCCCCCCCCCCCCCCCCCCCCCCCCCCCCCCCCCCCCCCCCCCCCCCCCCCCCCCCCCCCCCCCCCCCCCCCCCCCCCCCCCCCCCCCCCCCCCCCCCCCCCCCCCCCCCCCCCCCCCCCCCCCCCCCCCCCCCCCCCCCCCCCCCCCCCCCCCCCCCCCCCCCCCCCCCCCCCCCCCCCCCCCCCCCCCCCCCCCCCCCCCCCCCCCCCCCCCCCCCCCCCCCCCCCCCCCCCCCCCCCCCCCCCCCCCCCCCCCCCCCCCCCCCCCCCCCCCCCCCCCCCCCCCCCCCCCCCCCCCCCCCCCCCCCCCCCCCCCCCCCCCCCCCCCCCCCCCCCCCCCCCCCCCCCCCCCCCCCCCCCCCCCCCCCCCCCCCCCCCCCCCCCCCCCCCCCCCCCCCCCCCCCCCCCCCCCCCCCCCCCCCCCCCCCCCCCCCCCCCCCCCCCCCCCCCCCCCCCCCCCCCCCCCCCCCCCCCCCCCCCCCCCCCCCCCCCCCCCCCCCCCCCCCCCCCCCCCCCCCCCCCCCCCCCCCCCCCCCCCCCCCCCCCCCCCCCCCCCCCCCCCCCCCCCCCCCCCCCCCCCCCCCCCCCCCCCCCCCCCCCCCCCCCCCCCCCCCCCCCCCCCCCCCCCCCCCCCCCCCCCCCCCCCCCCCCCCCCCCCCCCCCCCCCCCCCCCCCCCCCCCCCCCCCCCCCCCCCCCCCCCCCCCCCCCCCCCCCCCCCCCCCCCCCCCCCCCCCCCCCCCCCCCCCCCCCCCCCCCCCCCCCCCCCCCCCCCCCCCCCCCCCCCCCCCCCCCCCCCCCCCCCCCCCCCCCCCCCCCCCCCCCCCCCCCCCCCCCCCCCCCCCCCCCCCCCCCCCCCCCCCCCCCCCCCCCCCCCCCCCCCCCCCCCCCCCCCCCCCCCCCCCCCCCCCCCCCCCCCCCCCCCCCCCCCCCCCCCCCCCCCCCCCCCCCCCCCCCCCCCCCCCCCCCCCCCCCCCCCCCCCCCCCCCCCCCCCCCCCCCCCCCCCCCCCCCCCCCCCCCCCCCCCCCCCCCCCCCCCCCCCCCCCCCCCCCCCCCCCCCCCCCCCCCCCCCCCCCCCCCCCCCCCCCCCCCCCCCCCCCCCCCCCCCCCCCCCCCCCCCCCCCCCCCCCCCCCCCCCCCCCCCCCCCCCCCCCCCCCCCCCCCCCCCCCCCCCCCCCCCCCCCCCCCCCCCCCCCCCCCCCCCCCCCCCCCCCCCCCCCCCCCCCCCCCCCCCCCCCCCCCCCCCCCCCCCCCCCCCCCCCCCCCCCCCCCCCCCCCCCCCCCCCCCCCCCCCCCCCCCCCCCCCCCCCCCCCCCCCCCCCCCCCCCCCCCCCCCCCCCCCCCCCCCCCCCCCCCCCCCCCCCCCCCCCCCCCCCCCCCCCCCCCCCCCCCCCCCCCCCCCCCCCCCCCCCCCCCCCCCCCCCCCCCCCCCCCCCCCCCCCCCCCCCCCCCCCCCCCCCCCCCCCCCCCCCCCCCCCCCCCCCCCCCCCCCCCCCCCCCCCCCCCCCCCCCCCCCCCCCCCCCCCCCCCCCCCCCCCCCCCCCCCCCCCCCCCCCCCCCCCCCCCCCCCCCCCCCCCCCCCCCCCCCCCCCCCCCCCCCCCCCCCCCCCCCCCCCCCCCCCCCCCCCCCCCCCCCCCCCCCCCCCCCCCCCCCCCCCCCCCCCCCCCCCCCCCCCCCCCCCCCCCCCCCCCCCCCCCCCCCCCCCCCCCCCCCCCCCCCCCCCCCCCCCCCCCCCCCCCCCCCCCCCCCCCCCCCCCCCCCCCCCCCCCCCCCCCCCCCCCCCCCCCCCCCCCCCCCCCCCCCCCCCCCCCCCCCCCCCCCCCCCCCCCCCCCCCCCCCCCCCCCCCCCCCCCCCCCCCCCCCCCCCCCCCCCCCCCCCCCCCCCCCCCCCCCCCCCCCCCCCCCCCCCCCCCCCCCCCCCCCCCCCCCCCCCCCCCCCCCCCCCCCCCCCCCCCCCCCCCCCCCCCCCCCCCCCCCCCCCCCCCCCCCCCCCCCCCCCCCCCCCCCCCCCCCCCCCCCCCCCCCCCCCCCCCCCCCCCCCCCCCCCCCCCCCCCCCCCCCCCCCCCCCCCCCCCCCCCCCCCCCCCCCCCCCCCCCCCCCCCCCCCCCCCCCCCCCCCCCCCCCCCCCCCCCCCCCCCCCCCCCCCCCCCCCCCCCCCCCCCCCCCCCCCCCCCCCCCCCCCCCCCCCCCCCCCCCCCCCCCCCCCCCCCCCCCCCCCCCCCCCCCCCCCCCCCCCCCCCCCCCCCCCCCCCCCCCCCCCCCCCCCCCCCCCCCCCCCCCCCCCCCCCCCCCCCCCCCCCCCCCCCCCCCCCCCCCCCCCCCCCCCCCCCCCCCCCCCCCCCCCCCCCCCCCCCCCCCCCCCCCCCCCCCCCCCCCCCCCCCCCCCCCCCCCCCCCCCCCCCCCCCCCCCCCCCCCCCCCCCCCCCCCCCCCCCCCCCCCCCCCCCCCCCCCCCCCCCCCCCCCCCCCCCCCCCCCCCCCCCCCCCCCCCCCCCCCCCCCCCCCCCCCCCCCCCCCCCCCCCCCCCCCCCCCCCCCCCCCCCCCCCCCCCCCCCCCCCCCCCCCCCCCCCCCCCCCCCCCCCCCCCCCCCCCCCCCCCCCCCCCCCCCCCCCCCCCCCCCCCCCCCCCCCCCCCCCCCCCCCCCCCCCCCCCCCCCCCCCCCCCCCCCCCCCCCCCCCCCCCCCCCCCCCCCCCCCCCCCCCCCCCCCCCCCCCCCCCCCCCCCCCCCCCCCCCCCCCCCCCCCCCCCCCCCCCCCCCCCCCCCCCCCCCCCCCCCCCCCCCCCCCCCCCCCCCCCCCCCCCCCCCCCCCCCCCCCCCCCCCCCCCCCCCCCCCCCCCCCCCCCCCCCCCCCCCCCCCCCCCCCCCCCCCCCCCCCCCCCCCCCCCCCCCCCCCCCCCCCCCCCCCCCCCCCCCCCCCCCCCCCCCCCCCCCCCCCCCCCCCCCCCCCCCCCCCCCCCCCCCCCCCCCCCCCCCCCCCCCCCCCCCCCCCCCCCCCCCCCCCCCCCCCCCCCCCCCCCCCCCCCCCCCCCCCCCCCCCCCCCCCCCCCCCCCCCCCCCCCCCCCCCCCCCCCCCCCCCCCCCCCCCCCCCCCCCCCCCCCCCCCCCCCCCCCCCCCCCCCCCCCCCCCCCCCCCCCCCCCCCCCCCCCCCCCCCCCCCCCCCCCCCCCCCCCCCCCCCCCCCCCCCCCCCCCCCCCCCCCCCCCCCCCCCCCCCCCCCCCCCCCCCCCCCCCCCCCCCCCCCCCCCCCCCCCCCCCCCCCCCCCCCCCCCCCCCCCCCCCCCCCCCCCCCCCCCCCCCCCCCCCCCCCCCCCCCCCCCCCCCCCCCCCCCCCCCCCCCCCCCCCCCCCCCCCCCCCCCCCCCCCCCCCCCCCCCCCCCCCCCCCCCCCCCCCCCCCCCCCCCCCCCCCCCCCCCCCCCCCCCCCCCCCCCCCCCCCCCCCCCCCCCCCCCCCCCCCCCCCCCCCCCCCCCCCCCCCCCCCCCCCCCCCCCCCCCCCCCCCCCCCCCCCCCCCCCCCCCCCCCCCCCCCCCCCCCCCCCCCCCCCCCCCCCCCCCCCCCCCCCCCCCCCCCCCCCCCCCCCCCCCCCCCCCCCCCCCCCCCCCCCCCCCCCCCCCCCCCCCCCCCCCCCCCCCCCCCCCCCCCCCCCCCCCCCCCCCCCCCCCCCCCCCCCCCCCCCCCCCCCCCCCCCCCCCCCCCCCCCCCCCCCCCCCCCCCCCCCCCCCCCCCCCCCCCCCCCCCCCCCCCCCCCCCCCCCCCCCCCCCCCCCCCCCCCCCCCCCCCCCCCCCCCCCCCCCCCCCCCCCCCCCCCCCCCCCCCCCCCCCCCCCCCCCCCCCCCCCCCCCCCCCCCCCCCCCCCCCCCCCCCCCCCCCCCCCCCCCCCCCCCCCCCCCCCCCCCCCCCCCCCCCCCCCCCCCCCCCCCCCCCCCCCCCCCCCCCCCCCCCCCCCCCCCCCCCCCCCCCCCCCCCCCCCCCCCCCCCCCCCCCCCCCCCCCCCCCCCCCCCCCCCCCCCCCCCCCCCCCCCCCCCCCCCCCCCCCCCCCCCCCCCCCCCCCCCCCCCCCCCCCCCCCCCCCCCCCCCCCCCCCCCCCCCCCCCCCCCCCCCCCCCCCCCCCCCCCCCCCCCCCCCCCCCCCCCCCCCCCCCCCCCCCCCCCCCCCCCCCCCCCCCCCCCCCCCCCCCCCCCCCCCCCCCCCCCCCCCCCCCCCCCCCCCCCCCCCCCCCCCCCCCCCCCCCCCCCCCCCCCCCCCCCCCCCCCCCCCCCCCCCCCCCCCCCCCCCCCCCCCCCCCCCCCCCCCCCCCCCCCCCCCCCCCCCCCCCCCCCCCCCCCCCCCCCCCCCCCCCCCCCCCCCCCCCCCCCCCCCCCCCCCCCCCCCCCCCCCCCCCCCCCCCCCCCCCCCCCCCCCCCCCCCCCCCCCCCCCCCCCCCCCCCCCCCCCCCCCCCCCCCCCCCCCCCCCCCCCCCCCCCCCCCCCCCCCCCCCCCCCCCCCCCCCCCCCCCCCCCCCCCCCCCCCCCCCCCCCCCCCCCCCCCCCCCCCCCCCCCCCCCCCCCCCCCCCCCCCCCCCCCCCCCCCCCCCCCCCCCCCCCCCCCCCCCCCCCCCCCCCCCCCCCCCCCCCCCCCCCCCCCCCCCCCCCCCCCCCCCCCCCCCCCCCCCCCCCCCCCCCCCCCCCCCCCCCCCCCCCCCCCCCCCCCCCCCCCCCCCCCCCCCCCCCCCCCCCCCCCCCCCCCCCCCCCCCCCCCCCCCCCCCCCCCCCCCCCCCCCCCCCCCCCCCCCCCCCCCCCCCCCCCCCCCCCCCCCCCCCCCCCCCCCCCCCCCCCCCCCCCCCCCCCCCCCCCCCCCCCCCCCCCCCCCCCCCCCCCCCCCCCCCCCCCCCCCCCCCCCCCCCCCCCCCCCCCCCCCCCCCCCCCCCCCCCCCCCCCCCCCCCCCCCCCCCCCCCCCCCCCCCCCCCCCCCCCCCCCCCCCCCCCCCCCCCCCCCCCCCCCCCCCCCCCCCCCCCCCCCCCCCCCCCCCCCCCCCCCCCCCCCCCCCCCCCCCCCCCCCCCCCCCCCCCCCCCCCCCCCCCCCCCCCCCCCCCCCCCCCCCCCCCCCCCCCCCCCCCCCCCCCCCCCCCCCCCCCCCCCCCCCCCCCCCCCCCCCCCCCCCCCCCCCCCCCCCCCCCCCCCCCCCCCCCCCCCCCCCCCCCCCCCCCCCCCCCCCCCCCCCCCCCCCCCCCCCCCCCCCCCCCCCCCCCCCCCCCCCCCCCCCCCCCCCCCCCCCCCCCCCCCCCCCCCCCCCCCCCCCCCCCCCCCCCCCCCCCCCCCCCCCCCCCCCCCCCCCCCCCCCCCCCCCCCCCCCCCCCCCCCCCCCCCCCCCCCCCCCCCCCCCCCCCCCCCCCCCCCCCCCCCCCCCCCCCCCCCCCCCCCCCCCCCCCCCCCCCCCCCCCCCCCCCCCCCCCCCCCCCCCCCCCCCCCCCCCCCCCCCCCCCCCCCCCCCCCCCCCCCCCCCCCCCCCCCCCCCCCCCCCCCCCCCCCCCCCCCCCCCCCCCCCCCCCCCCCCCCCCCCCCCCCCCCCCCCCCCCCCCCCCCCCCCCCCCCCCCCCCCCCCCCCCCCCCCCCCCCCCCCCCCCCCCCCCCCCCCCCCCCCCCCCCCCCCCCCCCCCCCCCCCCCCCCCCCCCCCCCCCCCCCCCCCCCCCCCCCCCCCCCCCCCCCCCCCCCCCCCCCCCCCCCCCCCCCCCCCCCCCCCCCCCCCCCCCCCCCCCCCCCCCCCCCCCCCCCCCCCCCCCCCCCCCCCCCCCCCCCCCCCCCCCCCCCCCCCCCCCCCCCCCCCCCCCCCCCCCCCCCCCCCCCCCCCCCCCCCCCCCCCCCCCCCCCCCCCCCCCCCCCCCCCCCCCCCCCCCCCCCCCCCCCCCCCCCCCCCCCCCCCCCCCCCCCCCCCCCCCCCCCCCCCCCCCCCCCCCCCCCCCCCCCCCCCCCCCCCCCCCCCCCCCCCCCCCCCCCCCCCCCCCCCCCCCCCCCCCCCCCCCCCCCCCCCCCCCCCCCCCCCCCCCCCCCCCCCCCCCCCCCCCCCCCCCCCCCCCCCCCCCCCCCCCCCCCCCCCCCCCCCCCCCCCCCCCCCCCCCCCCCCCCCCCCCCCCCCCCCCCCCCCCCCCCCCCCCCCCCCCCCCCCCCCCCCCCCCCCCCCCCCCCCCCCCCCCCCCCCCCCCCCCCCCCCCCCCCCCCCCCCCCCCCCCCCCCCCCCCCCCCCCCCCCCCCCCCCCCCCCCCCCCCCCCCCCCCCCCCCCCCCCCCCCCCCCCCCCCCCCCCCCCCCCCCCCCCCCCCCCCCCCCCCCCCCCCCCCCCCCCCCCCCCCCCCCCCCCCCCCCCCCCCCCCCCCCCCCCCCCCCCCCCCCCCCCCCCCCCCCCCCCCCCCCCCCCCCCCCCCCCCCCCCCCCCCCCCCCCCCCCCCCCCCCCCCCCCCCCCCCCCCCCCCCCCCCCCCCCCCCCCCCCCCCCCCCCCCCCCCCCCCCCCCCCCCCCCCCCCCCCCCCCCCCCCCCCCCCCCCCCCCCCCCCCCCCCCCCCCCCCCCCCCCCCCCCCCCCCCCCCCCCCCCCCCCCCCCCCCCCCCCCCCCCCCCCCCCCCCCCCCCCCCCCCCCCCCCCCCCCCCCCCCCCCCCCCCCCCCCCCCCCCCCCCCCCCCCCCCCCCCCCCCCCCCCCCCCCCCCCCCCCCCCCCCCCCCCCCCCCCCCCCCCCCCCCCCCCCCCCCCCCCCCCCCCCCCCCCCCCCCCCCCCCCCCCCCCCCCCCCCCCCCCCCCCCCCCCCCCCCCCCCCCCCCCCCCCCCCCCCCCCCCCCCCCCCCCCCCCCCCCCCCCCCCCCCCCCCCCCCCCCCCCCCCCCCCCCCCCCCCCCCCCCCCCCCCCCCCCCCCCCCCCCCCCCCCCCCCCCCCCCCCCCCCCCCCCCCCCCCCCCCCCCCCCCCCCCCCCCCCCCCCCCCCCCCCCCCCCCCCCCCCCCCCCCCCCCCCCCCCCCCCCCCCCCCCCCCCCCCCCCCCCCCCCCCCCCCCCCCCCCCCCCCCCCCCCCCCCCCCCCCCCCCCCCCCCCCCCCCCCCCCCCCCCCCCCCCCCCCCCCCCCCCCCCCCCCCCCCCCCCCCCCCCCCCCCCCCCCCCCCCCCCCCCCCCCCCCCCCCCCCCCCCCCCCCCCCCCCCCCCCCCCCCCCCCCCCCCCCCCCCCCCCCCCCCCCCCCCCCCCCCCCCCCCCCCCCCCCCCCCCCCCCCCCCCCCCCCCCCCCCCCCCCCCCCCCCCCCCCCCCCCCCCCCCCCCCCCCCCCCCCCCCCCCCCCCCCCCCCCCCCCCCCCCCCCCCCCCCCCCCCCCCCCCCCCCCCCCCCCCCCCCCCCCCCCCCCCCCCCCCCCCCCCCCCCCCCCCCCCCCCCCCCCCCCCCCCCCCCCCCCCCCCCCCCCCCCCCCCCCCCCCCCCCCCCCCCCCCCCCCCCCCCCCCCCCCCCCCCCCCCCCCCCCCCCCCCCCCCCCCCCCCCCCCCCCCCCCCCCCCCCCCCCCCCCCCCCCCCCCCCCCCCCCCCCCCCCCCCCCCCCCCCCCCCCCCCCCCCCCCCCCCCCCCCCCCCCCCCCCCCCCCCCCCCCCCCCCCCCCCCCCCCCCCCCCCCCCCCCCCCCCCCCCCCCCCCCCCCCCCCCCCCCCCCCCCCCCCCCCCCCCCCCCCCCCCCCCCCCCCCCCCCCCCCCCCCCCCCCCCCCCCCCCCCCCCCCCCCCCCCCCCCCCCCCCCCCCCCCCCCCCCCCCCCCCCCCCCCCCCCCCCCCCCCCCCCCCCCCCCCCCCCCCCCCCCCCCCCCCCCCCCCCCCCCCCCCCCCCCCCCCCCCCCCCCCCCCCCCCCCCCCCCCCCCCCCCCCCCCCCCCCCCCCCCCCCCCCCCCCCCCCCCCCCCCCCCCCCCCCCCCCCCCCCCCCCCCCCCCCCCCCCCCCCCCCCCCCCCCCCCCCCCCCCCCCCCCCCCCCCCCCCCCCCCCCCCCCCCCCCCCCCCCCCCCCCCCCCCCCCCCCCCCCCCCCCCCCCCCCCCCCCCCCCCCCCCCCCCCCCCCCCCCCCCCCCCCCCCCCCCCCCCCCCCCCCCCCCCCCCCCCCCCCCCCCCCCCCCCCCCCCCCCCCCCCCCCCCCCCCCCCCCCCCCCCCCCCCCCCCCCCCCCCCCCCCCCCCCCCCCCCCCCCCCCCCCCCCCCCCCCCCCCCCCCCCCCCCCCCCCCCCCCCCCCCCCCCCCCCCCCCCCCCCCCCCCCCCCCCCCCCCCCCCCCCCCCCCCCCCCCCCCCCCCCCCCCCCCCCCCCCCCCCCCCCCCCCCCCCCCCCCCCCCCCCCCCCCCCCCCCCCCCCCCCCCCCCCCCCCCCCCCCCCCCCCCCCCCCCCCCCCCCCCCCCCCCCCCCCCCCCCCCCCCCCCCCCCCCCCCCCCCCCCCCCCCCCCCCCCCCCCCCCCCCCCCCCCCCCCCCCCCCCCCCCCCCCCCCCCCCCCCCCCCCCCCCCCCCCCCCCCCCCCCCCCCCCCCCCCCCCCCCCCCCCCCCCCCCCCCCCCCCCCCCCCCCCCCCCCCCCCCCCCCCCCCCCCCCCCCCCCCCCCCCCCCCCCCCCCCCCCCCCCCCCCCCCCCCCCCCCCCCCCCCCCCCCCCCCCCCCCCCCCCCCCCCCCCCCCCCCCCCCCCCCCCCCCCCCCCCCCCCCCCCCCCCCCCCCCCCCCCCCCCCCCCCCCCCCCCCCCCCCCCCCCCCCCCCCCCCCCCCCCCCCCCCCCCCCCCCCCCCCCCCCCCCCCCCCCCCCCCCCCCCCCCCCCCCCCCCCCCCCCCCCCCCCCCCCCCCCCCCCCCCCCCCCCCCCCCCCCCCCCCCCCCCCCCCCCCCCCCCCCCCCCCCCCCCCCCCCCCCCCCCCCCCCCCCCCCCCCCCCCCCCCCCCCCCCCCCCCCCCCCCCCCCCCCCCCCCCCCCCCCCCCCCCCCCCCCCCCCCCCCCCCCCCCCCCCCCCCCCCCCCCCCCCCCCCCCCCCCCCCCCCCCCCCCCCCCCCCCCCCCCCCCCCCCCCCCCCCCCCCCCCCCCCCCCCCCCCCCCCCCCCCCCCCCCCCCCCCCCCCCCCCCCCCCCCCCCCCCCCCCCCCCCCCCCCCCCCCCCCCCCCCCCCCCCCCCCCCCCCCCCCCCCCCCCCCCCCCCCCCCCCCCCCCCCCCCCCCCCCCCCCCCCCCCCCCCCCCCCCCCCCCCCCCCCCCCCCCCCCCCCCCCCCCCCCCCCCCCCCCCCCCCCCCCCCCCCCCCCCCCCCCCCCCCCCCCCCCCCCCCCCCCCCCCCCCCCCCCCCCCCCCCCCCCCCCCCCCCCCCCCCCCCCCCCCCCCCCCCCCCCCCCCCCCCCCCCCCCCCCCCCCCCCCCCCCCCCCCCCCCCCCCCCCCCCCCCCCCCCCCCCCCCCCCCCCCCCCCCCCCCCCCCCCCCCCCCCCCCCCCCCCCCCCCCCCCCCCCCCCCCCCCCCCCCCCCCCCCCCCCCCCCCCCCCCCCCCCCCCCCCCCCCCCCCCCCCCCCCCCCCCCCCCCCCCCCCCCCCCCCCCCCCCCCCCCCCCCCCCCCCCCCCCCCCCCCCCCCCCCCCCCCCCCCCCCCCCCCCCCCCCCCCCCCCCCCCCCCCCCCCCCCCCCCCCCCCCCCCCCCCCCCCCCCCCCCCCCCCCCCCCCCCCCCCCCCCCCCCCCCCCCCCCCCCCCCCCCCCCCCCCCCCCCCCCCCCCCCCCCCCCCCCCCCCCCCCCCCCCCCCCCCCCCCCCCCCCCCCCCCCCCCCCCCCCCCCCCCCCCCCCCCCCCCCCCCCCCCCCCCCCCCCCCCCCCCCCCCCCCCCCCCCCCCCCCCCCCCCCCCCCCCCCCCCCCCCCCCCCCCCCCCCCCCCCCCCCCCCCCCCCCCCCCCCCCCCCCCCCCCCCCCCCCCCCCCCCCCCCCCCCCCCCCCCCCCCCCCCCCCCCCCCCCCCCCCCCCCCCCCCCCCCCCCCCCCCCCCCCCCCCCCCCCCCCCCCCCCCCCCCCCCCCCCCCCCCCCCCCCCCCCCCCCCCCCCCCCCCCCCCCCCCCCCCCCCCCCCCCCCCCCCCCCCCCCCCCCCCCCCCCCCCCCCCCCCCCCCCCCCCCCCCCCCCCCCCCCCCCCCCCCCCCCCCCCCCCCCCCCCCCCCCCCCCCCCCCCCCCCCCCCCCCCCCCCCCCCCCCCCCCCCCCCCCCCCCCCCCCCCCCCCCCCCCCCCCCCCCCCCCCCCCCCCCCCCCCCCCCCCCCCCCCCCCCCCCCCCCCCCCCCCCCCCCCCCCCCCCCCCCCCCCCCCCCCCCCCCCCCCCCCCCCCCCCCCCCCCCCCCCCCCCCCCCCCCCCCCCCCCCCCCCCCCCCCCCCCCCCCCCCCCCCCCCCCCCCCCCCCCCCCCCCCCCCCCCCCCCCCCCCCCCCCCCCCCCCCCCCCCCCCCCCCCCCCCCCCCCCCCCCCCCCCCCCCCCCCCCCCCCCCCCCCCCCCCCCCCCCCCCCCCCCCCCCCCCCCCCCCCCCCCCCCCCCCCCCCCCCCCCCCCCCCCCCCCCCCCCCCCCCCCCCCCCCCCCCCCCCCCCCCCCCCCCCCCCCCCCCCCCCCCCCCCCCCCCCCCCCCCCCCCCCCCCCCCCCCCCCCCCCCCCCCCCCCCCCCCCCCCCCCCCCCCCCCCCCCCCCCCCCCCCCCCCCCCCCCCCCCCCCCCCCCCCCCCCCCCCCCCCCCCCCCCCCCCCCCCCCCCCCCCCCCCCCCCCCCCCCCCCCCCCCCCCCCCCCCCCCCCCCCCCCCCCCCCCCCCCCCCCCCCCCCCCCCCCCCCCCCCCCCCCCCCCCCCCCCCCCCCCCCCCCCCCCCCCCCCCCCCCCCCCCCCCCCCCCCCCCCCCCCCCCCCCCCCCCCCCCCCCCCCCCCCCCCCCCCCCCCCCCCCCCCCCCCCCCCCCCCCCCCCCCCCCCCCCCCCCCCCCCCCCCCCCCCCCCCCCCCCCCCCCCCCCCCCCCCCCCCCCCCCCCCCCCCCCCCCCCCCCCCCCCCCCCCCCCCCCCCCCCCCCCCCCCCCCCCCCCCCCCCCCCCCCCCCCCCCCCCCCCCCCCCCCCCCCCCCCCCCCCCCCCCCCCCCCCCCCCCCCCCCCCCCCCCCCCCCCCCCCCCCCCCCCCCCCCCCCCCCCCCCCCCCCCCCCCCCCCCCCCCCCCCCCCCCCCCCCCCCCCCCCCCCCCCCCCCCCCCCCCCCCCCCCCCCCCCCCCCCCCCCCCCCCCCCCCCCCCCCCCCCCCCCCCCCCCCCCCCCCCCCCCCCCCCCCCCCCCCCCCCCCCCCCCCCCCCCCCCCCCCCCCCCCCCCCCCCCCCCCCCCCCCCCCCCCCCCCCCCCCCCCCCCCCCCCCCCCCCCCCCCCCCCCCCCCCCCCCCCCCCCCCCCCCCCCCCCCCCCCCCCCCCCCCCCCCCCCCCCCCCCCCCCCCCCCCCCCCCCCCCCCCCCCCCCCCCCCCCCCCCCCCCCCCCCCCCCCCCCCCCCCCCCCCCCCCCCCCCCCCCCCCCCCCCCCCCCCCCCCCCCCCCCCCCCCCCCCCCCCCCCCCCCCCCCCCCCCCCCCCCCCCCCCCCCCCCCCCCCCCCCCCCCCCCCCCCCCCCCCCCCCCCCCCCCCCCCCCCCCCCCCCCCCCCCCCCCCCCCCCCCCCCCCCCCCCCCCCCCCCCCCCCCCCCCCCCCCCCCCCCCCCCCCCCCCCCCCCCCCCCCCCCCCCCCCCCCCCCCCCCCCCCCCCCCCCCCCCCCCCCCCCCCCCCCCCCCCCCCCCCCCCCCCCCCCCCCCCCCCCCCCCCCCCCCCCCCCCCCCCCCCCCCCCCCCCCCCCCCCCCCCCCCCCCCCCCCCCCCCCCCCCCCCCCCCCCCCCCCCCCCCCCCCCCCCCCCCCCCCCCCCCCCCCCCCCCCCCCCCCCCCCCCCCCCCCCCCCCCCCCCCCCCCCCCCCCCCCCCCCCCCCCCCCCCCCCCCCCCCCCCCCCCCCCCCCCCCCCCCCCCCCCCCCCCCCCCCCCCCCCCCCCCCCCCCCCCCCCCCCCCCCCCCCCCCCCCCCCCCCCCCCCCCCCCCCCCCCCCCCCCCCCCCCCCCCCCCCCCCCCCCCCCCCCCCCCCCCCCCCCCCCCCCCCCCCCCCCCCCCCCCCCCCCCCCCCCCCCCCCCCCCCCCCCCCCCCCCCCCCCCCCCCCCCCCCCCCCCCCCCCCCCCCCCCCCCCCCCCCCCCCCCCCCCCCCCCCCCCCCCCCCCCCCCCCCCCCCCCCCCCCCCCCCCCCCCCCCCCCCCCCCCCCCCCCCCCCCCCCCCCCCCCCCCCCCCCCCCCCCCCCCCCCCCCCCCCCCCCCCCCCCCCCCCCCCCCCCCCCCCCCCCCCCCCCCCCCCCCCCCCCCCCCCCCCCCCCCCCCCCCCCCCCCCCCCCCCCCCCCCCCCCCCCCCCCCCCCCCCCCCCCCCCCCCCCCCCCCCCCCCCCCCCCCCCCCCCCCCCCCCCCCCCCCCCCCCCCCCCCCCCCCCCCCCCCCCCCCCCCCCCCCCCCCCCCCCCCCCCCCCCCCCCCCCCCCCCCCCCCCCCCCCCCCCCCCCCCCCCCCCCCCCCCCCCCCCCCCCCCCCCCCCCCCCCCCCCCCCCCCCCCCCCCCCCCCCCCCCCCCCCCCCCCCCCCCCCCCCCCCCCCCCCCCCCCCCCCCCCCCCCCCCCCCCCCCCCCCCCCCCCCCCCCCCCCCCCCCCCCCCCCCCCCCCCCCCCCCCCCCCCCCCCCCCCCCCCCCCCCCCCCCCCCCCCCCCCCCCCCCCCCCCCCCCCCCCCCCCCCCCCCCCCCCCCCCCCCCCCCCCCCCCCCCCCCCCCCCCCCCCCCCCCCCCCCCCCCCCCCCCCCCCCCCCCCCCCCCCCCCCCCCCCCCCCCCCCCCCCCCCCCCCCCCCCCCCCACCCCCCCCCCCCCCCCCCCCCCCCCCCCCCCCCCCCCCCCCCCCCCCCCCCCCCCCCCCCCCCCCCCCCCCCCCCCCCCCCCCCCCCCCCCCCCCCCCCCCCCCCCCCCCCCCCCCCCCCCCCCCCCCCCCCCCCCCCCCCCCCCCCCCCCCCCCCCCCCCCCCCCCCCCCCCCCCCCCCCCCCCCCCCCCCCCCCCCCCCCCCCCCCCCCCCCCCCCCCCCCCCCCCCCCCCCCCCCCCCCCCCCCCCCCCCCCCCCCCCCCCCCCCCCCCCCCCCCCCCCCCCCCCCCCCCCCCCCCCCCCCCCCCCCCCCCCCCCCCCCCCCCCCCCCCCCCCCCCCCCCCCCCCCCCCCCCCCCCCCCCCCCCCCCCCCCCCCCCCCCCCCCCCCCCCCCCCCCCCCCCCCCCCCCCCCCCCCCCCCCCCCCCCCCCCCCCCCCCCCCCCCCCCCCCCCCCCCCCCCCCCCCCCCCCCCCCCCCCCCCCCCCCCCCCCCCCCCCCCCCCCCCCCCCCCCCCCCCCCCCCCCCCCCCCCCCCCCCCCCCCCCCCCCCCCCCCCCCCCCCCCCCCCCCCCCCCCCCCCCCCCCCCCCCCCCCCCCCCCCCCCCCCCCCCCCCCCCCCCCCCCCCCCCCCCCCCCCCCCCCCCCCCCCCCCCCCCCCCCCCCCCCCCCCCCCCCCCCCCCCCCCCCCCCCCCCCCCCCCCCCCCCCCCCCCCCCCCCCCCCCCCCCCCCCCCCCCCCCCCCCCCCCCCCCCCCCCCCCCCCCCCCCCCCCCCCCCCCCCCCCCCCCCCCCCCCCCCCCCCCCCCCCCCCCCCCCCCCCCCCCCCCCCCCCCCCCCCCCCCCCCCCCCCCCCCCCCCCCCCCCCCCCCCCCCCCCCCCCCCCCCCCCCCCCCCCCCCCCCCCCCCCCCCCCCCCCCCCCCCCCCCCCCCCCCCCCCCCCCCCCCCCCCCCCCCCCCCCCCCCCCCCCCCCCCCCCCCCCCCCCCCCCCCCCCCCCCCCCCCCCCCCCCCCCCCCCCCCCCCCCCCCCCCCCCCCCCCCCCCCCCCCCCCCCCCCCCCCCCCCCCCCCCCCCCCCCCCCCCCCCCCCCCCCCCCCCCCCCCCCCCCCCCCCCCCCCCCCCCCCCCCCCCCCCCCCCCCCCCCCCCCCCCCCCCCCCCCCCCCCCCCCCCCCCCCCCCCCCCCCCCCCCCCCCCCCCCCCCCCCCCCCCCCCCCCCCCCCCCCCCCCCCCCCCCCCCCCCCCCCCCCCCCCCCCCCCCCCCCCCCCCCCCCCCCCCCCCCCCCCCCCCCCCCCCCCCCCCCCCCCCCCCCCCCCCCCCCCCCCCCCCCCCCCCCCCCCCCCCCCCCCCCCCCCCCCCCCCCCCCCCCCCCCCCCCCCCCCCCCCCCCCCCCCCCCCCCCCCCCCCCCCCCCCCCCCCCCCCCCCCCCCCCCCCCCCCCCCCCCCCCCCCCCCCCCCCCCCCCCCCCCCCCCCCCCCCCCCCCCCCCCCCCCCCCCCCCCCCCCCCCCCCCCCCCCCCCCCCCCCCCCCCCCCCCCCCCCCCCCCCCCCCCCCCCCCCCCCCCCCCCCCCCCCCCCCCCCCCCCCCCCCCCCCCCCCCCCCCCCCCCCCCCACCCCCCCCCCCCCCCCCCCCCCCCCCCCCCCCCCCCCCCCCCCCCCCCCCCCCCCCCCCCCCCCCCCCCCCCCCCCCCCCCCCCCCCCCCCCCCCCCCCCCCCCCCCCCCCCCCCCCCCCCCCCCCCCCCCCCCCCCCCCCCCCCCCCCCCCCCCCCCCCCCCCCCCCCCCCCCCCCCCCCCCCCCCCCCCCCCCCCCCCCCCCCCCCCCCCCCCCCCCCCCCCCCCCCCCCCCCCCCCCCCCCCCCCCCCCCCCCCCCCCCCCCCCCCCCCCCCCCCCCCCCCCCCCCCCCCCCCCCCCCCCCCCCCCCCCCCCCCCCCCCCCCCCCCCCCCCCCCCCCCCCCCCCCCCCCCCCCCCCCCCCCCCCCCCCCCCCCCCCCCCCCCCCCCCCCCCCCCCCCCCCCCCCCCCCCCCCCCCCCCCCCCCCCCCCCCCCCCCCCCCCCCCCCCCCCCCCCCCCCCCCCCCCCCCCCCCCCCCCCCCCCCCCCCCCCCCCCCCCCCCCCCCCCCCCCCCCCCCCCCCCCCCCCCCCCCCCCCCCCCCCCCCCCCACCCCCCCCCCCCCCCCCCCCCCCCCCCCCCCCCCCCCCCCCCCCCCCCCCCCCCCCCCCCCCCCCCCCCCCCCCCCCCCCCCCCCCCCCCCCCCCCCCCCCCCCCCCCCCCCCCCCCCCCCCCCCCCCCCCCCCCCCCCCCCCCCCCCCCCCCCCCCCCCCCCCCCCCCCCCCCCCCCCCCCCCCCCCCCCCCCCCCCCCCCCCCCCCCCCCCCCCCCCCCCCCCCCCCCCCCCCCCCCCCCCCCCCCCCCCCCCCCCCCCCCCCCCCCCCCCCCCCCCCCCCCCCCCCCCCCCCCCCCCCCCCCCCCCCCCCCCCCCCCCCCCCCCCCCCCCCCCCCCCCCCCCCCCCCCCCCCCCCCCCCCCCCCCCCCCCCCCCCCCCCCCCCCCCCCCCCCCCCCCCCCCCCCCCCCCCCCCCCCCCCCCCCCCCCCCCCCCCCCCCCCCCCCCCCCCCCCCCCCCCCCCCCCCCCCCCCCCCCCCCCCCCCCCCCCCCCCCCCCCCCCCCCCCCCCCCCCCCCCCCCCCCCCCCCCCCCCCCCCCCCCCCCCCCCCCCCCCCCCCCCCCCCCCCCCCCCCCCCCCCCCCCCCCCCCCCCCCCCCCCCCCCCCCCCCCCCCCCCCCCCCCCCCCCCCCCCCCCCCCCCCCCCCCCCCCCCCCCCCCCCCCCCCCCCCCCCCCCCCCCCCCCCCCCCCCCCCCCCCCCCCCCCCCCCCCCCCCCCCCCCCCCCCCCCCCCCCCCCCCCCCCCCCCCCCCCCCCCCCCCCCCCCCCCCCCCCCCCCCCCCCCCCCCCCCCCCCCCCCCCCCCCCCCCCCCCCCCCCCCCCCCCCCCCCCCCCCCCCCCCCCCCCCCCCCCCCCCCCCCCCCCCCCCCCCCCCCCCCCCCCCCCCCCCCCCCCCCCCCCCCCCCCCCCCCCCCCCCCCCCCCCCCCCCCCCCCCCCCCCCCCCCCCCCCCCCCCCCCCCCCCCCCCCCCCCCCCCCCCCCCCCCCCCCCCCCCCCCCCCCCCCCCCCCCCCCCCCCCCCCCCCCCCCCCCCCCCCCCCCCCCCCCCCCCCCCCCCCCCCCCCCCCCCCCCCCCCCCCCCCCCCCCCCCCCCCCCCCCCCCCCCCCCCCCCCCCCCCCCCCCCCCCCCCCCCCCCCCCCCCCCCCCCCCCCCCCCCCCCCCCCCCCCCCCCCCCCCCCCCCCCCCCCCCCCCC
>NW_028258274.1:0-1663 GCF_053883595.1 Heterocephalus glaber
AGTATATTTTCACATGAATTAGTGTATACCTAGATTCTAAAAATATATGTTTGTGTTAGTGTATGTGGGAACAAATATACTTTTTCTTAATATACTGACCTTGGCTTTCTAGCTGTATACTCAATATTTCTATGCCTCAGCTCTCTTCTCTGAAAAACAGTCTAATAGTGTTCTCTACCAAATGATATCATTAATGACAAAAATTCGTAACACGTTAAGGCTTTGGCCAATTTCCTGGCATTTGATTAGATTCTTAAATAAGTAGTTAGATTTTTGTTACTGTTGTCATTATAAATAATCATCATTATCACTACTATTATCTGTTACTACTATTTTGATGTTAGAGAAGTGATTTTTAAGTAATTGTCTCAAATCAAATCCACTAGAAGAAACACACGGTAAAACTGTGTATTTTATTAAAAGTGTTTTCCAGGTAGATGAGTAGATGAGATTGGAAATCACAGGGCAGAGTGTTTTTTACGAGTTCGTTTATGTATTTATTTATTTATTTTGAGGGACTGAGGCTTTATCCCAAGGTTTTTCACGTTTTAGGAAAGTCCTCTGAAGCCGAGCTACAGCCACAGATCTTTTTTGTTTTTGTTTTTGTTTTTGGTACCGGGAATCGAACTCGGTTCCTTGTGCTTGAGCAGCAGGCGGCGAAACCACTGAGCTAAATCCCTGGCCCAAGCCACAGATCTTTTTAAGCATTTGGGACCGAGTCTCTCTAAATGGCACATGCTGGGCTCCAACTTGCCATCATCCGTCCCGGCCTCCTAAGGAGCTGAAATTACAGGCGCACTCCCTCATGGAGTGCATGCGCGAGTTCCTCATTCAGGACAATTATTAGCACATTCCTTCTAAAACAGTATTGGAACAATCTTGTTAAGTATTTTTTGCAGCTATTTGAAGTTAAAAGCGTTTATTTCATGTCAATGATAAAAGATATATTTCATTTCAAAAATTGTTTACATTTTAAATACTAAAAATACTGCTTCTAAATCATCCTTCTTAAGCTGTAGTCAATTTCATTCTGATTATAGGTTTCTAAGATTCATATTAAAAAGGTAGGAAAGATTTTGACAGTAGGAGAATACTCATCTCTGTATGAGTGTCTAATAAATTGAAAGTAAATTACTGATTATTCAAAATTATGAAATACATTTTCGACAGTCTACCATCTTCTTAACTATCTCTAATGATCAGATTTTTTTTTTAACTTCTAATGTCAGCAAATGTGCCACCGAACCTTCCCTAAAATCTCACCAGGGATTCCAGATCCTGCCGAGAGGACACATTATTTTCTGGGGATCAAATCAAGGTCTTCCTAAGGTTATCAGGAATTGCTAACAAGCAGAAAATGGTGCAGTGTCTATATGCATATCTTGTCTTCACAATTTAAATCATTCTCATTTAGATCTTACTTACATCACTCTTATTTAAACACTGTCCTGGCCCTTGTGTAGCTGAACAATCATGAACAAATTTCCCCTTCCATAATCTAACCATACAAATATTTAATATGTGTCATTATTTTGCTACTTGAACATAGAACAGTGACACTTAAGCTATGAATTTCAACATACATTTCAATAGTTAATGTTAAGTGTTTAACAGTACTCTTTGGGGTTATATTTTAAAAAAAAAAAAAAAAAAAAAAAAAAAA
>NW_028258275.1:0-1921 GCF_053883595.1 Heterocephalus glaber
AAAAAAAAAAAAAAAAAAATAAAAAAAAAAAAAAAAAAAAAAAAAAAAATCATTATTATTTCTGTTATGGGAGGAGAGTGGAAAAGACCATCAGTTTTATGTTGAAGGACACATTGTGGGTTTAAAGACTATCTGGTTTTAATTCACACAACTCAAATGCCAGCCAACCATTGAAAGGGTCACTCTTGCAGGGCTGTGTCATCTGTGAAAAGGATGGTTCATACCCTATGCTATGTAGCTAACCCAATGATTTGAAGTACAGCTGGATGAAGCAAATTCTATTGGATGGGTATTTGTATCAATGATAAAGCTACATGTTGCCTTTTCTCTGATAATCAAATAATCTGCTTGCTTTCTGAGATTTTTATGTACATTTTTTTCTAGGTATGTTCTTTTATATGCTTCACTCCAACAGGGAATTATTTCAGATAAAAAATTATTTACAGCTGCTTTTTGACCTTTTGGCTAAGATCAAGTGTAAAAATTATTTATAAACTTAAAATAAAATTGTGCCTTGAAAAAAATTGATAACAATCCCTGTAAGTTACCAGAATTAGATACTAGGGTTATGCATGTATGTCAGTCTCATTGCTTCTTTAATCTCAATGTACTTTTTCAGCCACTCTGAAGTGGGGCAGTTACTATTGCCAAAGCTTTGAATGTTAAGGAACAGGTCATCAGCTACAGAACCAAGACCAGAAGTTGGGTCTTGTGAATAAAGATTTGTTTGTATATGAAATATATGCATTGTGAACAAACAATATGGTGAATGTTTAAGTTTTTAAAAACTCATTGTAATAGAAACCACTTTGCCATTAATCCTCAAAATATTCCCTCTCACTTCAAACACCCTATCTCATTGTTCTTGACCCTTTGTGCAGCAGTTCTGGAAGTCATCTTCTGGCAGTGTCTTTAGTTACACTGTCACAGCTGCCTTGATGTCCTGTACTGAATAAAGACCTTTACCTTCCATGGTGATTTTAACTTAGGAAGAGCCAAAAGTTTCATGGTGCAAGTTCCAGTATCTAAGATAGCTGAGGACACACTATAATGATTTTATGAGCTTGCCTTTCCTTGGATGACCCTTGGCAGCAGCATTCACTGAAGTTTTGATCAAATTTCATAAAGACACTCAGGAAAGAGAACATCCCAAAATGCTTCAGAAAATGGCAAGAGTAATGAGATAAATGTGCTCGAAGCAAGGGGGAGTACTGTGAGGAGGATTAATGGCAATGTGTCTTTTACTGTAATAATTTTAGAATTTTAAACATTTACCATATTCTATGATCACACCTCATACCTTTGTGAGACATTTCACAATTCCTTTTCCAACAGCAGTAATTTCTCTTCATAGTACAGTCTACAGCAGAAGTTGTCAAGCTGATACACCCTTTGGGGATTTGCAGAGATAGTCACAGGTTGGAGGGCCTGGCTGTTTCCAAGGAATCTGTTTTCAGATCCTCAGCTTACTTATGTCCTCTTTCCCTCAAATGAATCTGCCCGAGAACAGGAATTGTCACCCTCTCCCATCTTGCAATGATGCTTTGACTGAAAGTTTAGCAACCTGTGGGGCACCAAATGATAGGGAAGTCTGAAATACTGGTTTTGGTTACAAGAAAGTGATTCGGTATAGTAACTACTGTTATTCTCTAATTGTTTTGTAATGAAGTTTTGTTTTATTTTTTCATAAAAGAGTGTTTTTGTATTTTCTTTATTAATATCTACTTGTATTAAATTAAAATAAAAAATTTAAATAAATAAAACTAAAAAAGAGAGAGAAAAGAAAGTGACTAATGACTAGATTAAATAACTTTCTGTAAGTCTGGTGGTTTCCATTTCTTTTCTTCTAGCAAAATTGCACCAGGACTTAAACAACATGTTGGCCATTAGAAAAATCAAAATAATTTAGATGTTAGATTAG
>NW_028258276.1:0-2268 GCF_053883595.1 Heterocephalus glaber
TTTTTTTTTTTTTTTTTTTTTTTTTTTTTTGTGTCTCTCTGGAGACACATAAACTCCCTTTCTGTCTCTCTCTGAACTTCTGTTGTTTTTTTTTTCTGTAGGCAAACCTTTTTCTTTTTTTGTTCTCTTTTTGTTTTTTGTTTTGTTTTGTAGTCCAGGTTGGCCTTGAACTTGCTAGGTAGTTCAGGCTGGGCTTGAACTTGTGATCCTTCTCCCTTAGCCTTTGAGTGCTAGGATTACAGGTGTGCCCCACCATGTTCAGCTGCTAGCCTTTCCTGTTTTCCTGTACACATGACTACCTTATAGCTCAGTGTACATCCTCTCTCAGCTGAACCTCTCAGACTGATATATGTACCAAAATTTCAAATTCCAATTCCTAGGAGACAAGATTTGATTGATCCAGCCTAAGACAGGTGTCCAATCTGGGGTCAATCATAATGGCCAGAATGGGGGGTACTGATTACTAATCTAGTTGTTAATGCTGTGTCTGAGGAAAAAGTACTGAACCTCCCTTTTGTGTGGCCTCCCTGTATCTACTGTGCATATCTTTCATAGTACCTATTAGCACTTTATCACATGTGATTCCTTTTTGCTTCCCCTAGGAGCTCCTGCATCTGGAGAACAAGCACAGCTGGCTCTCTGTCCCTGTCACCCAGCAGACGTGAAATGAGTCAGCAACAGGAGCTAACATTTACTTAGCACTTATTGTGTGCCAGGCATTTCTTACTCTTTTATTGACACACTTAATCCTCACAGGAACTGTATGTGTGGATGCATGCTAATGGTCTTTATTTAATGATTGGATGAAGAATAGTATGGTGATGGTCTTAGATGGTAAATTAACACTGAAAGGCTGTTATTTATTTATTTATTATATTTTGGTAACGGGGATTCCACTCGGGTCCTTGGGCTTGCATAGCAGGCAGTGAAACCATTGAGCTACATCCCCGGCCCCATAATTTATTTATTTTTTACCAGATGTCCATAACTTCATCCTCTACAGCAGTTACAGGCAATGAGCTTATACCAGTTTTTGCCACTTGGTGTCAGAGTTGTACCATCTGGGAATTCTTGCGAGGTTTCTTTCTGAGTCTCGTGCACTTTATTCTCTGTTAAAAGAAATTTTTTAGAACATACCTGCATTCTTTGAGAGATGACTAAGAAGAACATTTGCTTTGTTTTCCTCTGGTATTGTTAGGTGAAACTACCTTTGCAGGAAGGTTACTGTTGTAAATGTGCACGGATTTTGAGGTAATTCCTGGAGGCTCAGAAGACCTTTTCTAATCTTTACAGGACAGAAGAGTAAGTCAGTCTCTCAGATTAGACCACTCTATAGGAACTAATTGAATATTTCTCCCTCGAAATGGAATTCACGAGGATTTACCTCTCAAGATTTATGATAGCCTGATCTCTGACTGATGGTCAGAGAACCAGGATAAATACTGGATGAATGATCAGGTATTTCAAATAGGAAAACAGTGCTTAAGGAAAAGTGACTCATTAACTTATTCAACAAGAATTTATTGATCTGCTCGAATGTGCTAGGCCCTGGTTTGGGAAGACTTCTCTAGAATCAGCCTACTTTTCTTCCCTGTCCACGCTGAGCTTCTCTCTATGCCAGTTTTTCTTACACACCTTGAGTTTGACAAATAAGGGAGAAAATTACCTGTTATGAAGAGAAAGACTCAGTGTAGATATATTGCAGGGAAAAGAGTCATCCTGGTGCCTGGAAAACTCAAGGTACTTTTTTGGAGACAGGGTTTTGCTATATAGCTCAGGCTGATCTTGAACTTGTTATGTAGCTGAGGCTAGTTTCCAAATTGTCATCCTCCTGTCTCAATCTCCCAAGTGCTGAGATTGCAGGCATTCCACCATGTTTGGCTTCAACATATAGTTTAAACTAAAAAAAAAGTGTGATAAAACATACATAACATACAACTTACCACTTTAGTTTTCAAGATATTATTAAGAATTTACATGTTAGTATCAAGATTTTGCAATGAAATTTTACTGAAGTGG
This sequence comes from Heterocephalus glaber, assembly GCF_053883595.1. Lineage (NCBI taxonomy): Eukaryota > Metazoa > Chordata > Mammalia > Rodentia > Bathyergidae > Heterocephalus > Heterocephalus glaber. Next base: position 2,020 of record NW_028258276.1, read on the forward strand.
ACTTATAAGAATATGACTATTCAATCATATTCATTTTATATATCTAAAAACAAACATGAAGATTTATAAAACAGGTAAGAAAAAGAAATTCTAAAAAAGGGAGAGCTGGGGATTTAGCAGTGGCACTGTGCCTCCTTGCAAGCGCAAGGTCCTGAGTTTGATCCCCAGTACCAAAAAAAAAAAAAAAGAAAAGAAAAGAAAAGGGAGATTTTCATGATTAATAGGAAGCCAGAGGTACTCAGGTTCAAT
>NW_028258277.1:0-2343 GCF_053883595.1 Heterocephalus glaber
GTTTTTTTTTGCTTTTGCTCAGGTGAGCAACTGTTTCTTTGCTATTTCTTGCCCTGTTTTTCTTAACTCCAGCTTTCCTTCTAATTTCCTTTTCAGTTTCACTCTCTTCACTTGACAAATCTGATGAGGACTGACAATTATAAAATGACACAGCTACTTCATTTTCAATTTTCTTCAATTTTGATGGCAACCTGATATTTTTCTTAAAGTCTCGAATGCCCATGTGTTCATTTTTAGGGCTAGGTGTTTTTATTTTCTGGTTGACAGTGAGTAAATCACATTCATTGCAATATTCCTTGTTTTTACTTTTATGATCCACACTGTACTCAGATGTATTTCCTAAAGTCTCTGTGGACTTATTGATGGAACTTTCATTTAAGTCTGGTTCACTTTTTTTTTGAGGCTTTGGCACTAAAAACTCTGTCGTTGCTTTCCTGGTGTCATAGAACAGATTATACTTCTTGCATTTTTGCTCTATCACCTTCTTAGTTTTAAGTGGTGTTACTAAAATACAAGCTTCTTTCTGATTGACAGTCATGTATTTTCTCTCTTCAGCTGAAAAAAACTGTTCCCGTGAAGTCAAAATATCAGTAGATACATCTGATTCTTCACTTCTCTCTCTAACTTCATAAGACAAAAACCAAAGACCAAAATCTCAAATTAGCCCCAAACATATTTAAGCATAAGAAAAATATTTTCACAAATAAAATGTATTTTATTTTAAGTCTCACTGTACAGCTTATTATTATATTAATCTTCTTGAAGCATAGGTCTAGTCAGATCACTGCCCCTTCAAATATAAACACACACACCTATTTATACAAACCTGTCAATGACTTCTTGTAGTCTCCTGGAAATCATAGGCTCTGCCTGGTCTTCAATCTATTTCCAATCTTTCTCTGTCCTCAAATGTGAACTGTATTCTAGGTTTGTTTGTTTGTTTATTTATTTACTGGTACCAGGGATTGAACTCGGGTCCTTGCGCTTGCACAGCAGGCGACGAAACCACTGAGCTAAATCCCGGGCCCCTGTATTCTAGGTTTATTAGACCACTTATTGCTTCTCAAATGTGCTTTGTTCTTAACTTTCATTAATGCTAATTCTACTTGAAAATTTCCCTTTACTAACAAACCAAATCACTATATGCTTTGATTTTATTCTCTAACCTACTTGGTCCACAAACTTTGTCTTGATTTCCCTCAACTGAATGAAAGCTGTTTCCATACTACTTATGTCCTGTATTATAACCACACATCAGTCTTATCTTTTAATTAGACTGGAAAAATAGTTAATGGTAAGAATTTTATTTTCATGTTTAGATATTTTGGCCAATGTTAGTAAGATGAAAATAGTTGTTAAATCAACTCTTTAGAGGTCAAATATTTAGAAGACATAAGAAAAACATACGTCACTAAAACCTTACTGGGCATGTGTACTGTATATGAAATAGAAGTTGTGCTAGATAAGGATGTAAGTAACCAACATGGAACAACCTGAGAAGCTTTGTTATTTCATGTCTCTAAGGAAAGCAAATTAAAAGAAGTGCAATTTTCTAATTTGAAACTTAAGGGCCAGGGATTTAGCTCAGTGGTTCCGCTGCCTGCCTCGCAAGCGCAAGGTCCTGAGTTTGATCGCCGGCACCAAAAAAAGAAACTTAAGATAACAGAAGCTAAACTAAAATTGTAAATTTAAACAATCTAAATGTAATTATAAATACATATAAAGTATCACACTAATCATCATAATGAAATATGCCAACAACCTACACATACTATATGCCATTGTTTATAAGATTAACGACAAATTGAAAGGCTAATGGATAATACTGAATACTGGAGAAAAAAAAAACCCTCTAAATTATAATTTAAAAGAAGTGGTACTAATCAAAAGCAATGTAAAAAGTTTCTACAAATTTTATTTATAGCCACCATATATCTTCAATTTTTTTGCTATTATTTTGTTTTTGGTTTTTTGAGACAAGATCTTGCTATGTAGCTCGGGTTAGCCTGAAACTCACCATGTATCCAAGGGGTGTCCAAATCACAGAGATCCTCCTGCCTCAGCTTCCCAAATGCTGGGATTATAGACATGTCCTACCACACCTGGTTTATACCTTCAAATTATAAGGAAAGTGTTTTCTTCTAACTCTTCATTAAATCCAACAAGTGTTCAGTTGGAATTTGAAAATTTTGAACATTCTAATTTTGAACAAAACACTGCTGTTCAATTTAAAAAATCACTTTCTTACATAATCTGAATAACAATTCAACCCATTCTAGATACTTTAAAAAAAAAAAAAAAAAAAAAAAAAAAAAAAAAAAAAAAAAAAAAAAAAAAAAAAAA
>NW_028258278.1:0-57700 GCF_053883595.1 Heterocephalus glaber
GGGGGGGGGGGGGGGGGGGGGGGGGGGGGGGGGGGGGGGGGGGGGGGGGGGGGGGGGGGGGGGGGGGGGGGGGGGGGGGGGGGGGGGGGGGGGGGGGGGGGGGGGGGGGGGGGGGGGGGGGGGGGGGGGGGGGGGGGGGGGGGGGGGGGGGGGGGGGGGGGGGGGGGGGGGGGGGGGGGGGGGGGGGGGGGGGGGGGGGGGGGGGGGGGGGGGGGGGGGGGGGGGGGGGGGGGGGGGGGGGGGGGGGGGGGGGGGGGGGGGGGGGGGGGGGGGGGGGGGGGGGGGGGGGGGGGGGGGGGGGGGGGGGGGGGGGGGGGGGGGGGGGGGGGGGGGGGGGGGGGGGGGGGGGGGGGGGGGGGGGGGGGGGGGGGGGGGGGGGGGGGGGGGGGGGGGGGGGGGGGGGGGGGGGGGGGGGGGGGGGGGGGGGGGGGGGGGGGGGGGGGGGGTGGGGGGGGGGGGGGGGGGGGGGGGGGGGGGGGGGGGGGGGGGGGGGGGGGGGGGGGGGGGGGGGGGGGGGGGGGGGGGGGGGGGGGGGGGGGGGGGGGGGGGGGGGGGGGGGGGGGGGGGGGGGGGGGGGGGGGGGGGGGGGGGGGGGGGGGGGGGGGGGGGGGGGGGGGGGGGGGGGGGGGGGGGGGGGGGGGGGGGGGGGGGGGGGGGGGGGGGGGGGGGGGGGGGGGGGGGGGGGGGGGGGGGGGGGGGGGGGGGGGGGGGGGGGGGGGGGGGGGGGGGGGGGGGGGGGGGGGGGGGGGGGGGGGGGGGGGGGGGGGGGGGGGGGGGGGGGGGGGGGGGGGGGGGGGGGGGGGGGGGGGGGGGGGGGGGGGGGGGGGGGGGGGGGGGGGGGGGGGGGGGGGGGGGGGGGGGGGGGGGGGGGGGGGGGGGGGGGGGGGGGGGGGGGGGGGGGGGGGGGGGGGGGGGGGGGGGGGGGGGGGGGGGGGGGGGGGGGGGGGGGGGGGGGGGGGGGGGGGGGGGGGGGGGGGGGGGGGGGGGGGGGGGGGGGGGGGGGGGGGGGGGGGGGGGGGGGGGGGGGGGGGGGGGGGGGGGGGGGGGGGGGGGGGGGGGGGGGGGGGGGGGGGGGGGGGGGGGGGGGGGGGGGGGGGGGGGGGGGGGGGGGGGGGGGGGGGGGGGGGGGGGGGGGGGGGGGGGGGGGGGGGGGGGGGGGGGGGGGGGGGGGGGGGGGGGGGGGGGGGGGGGGGGGGGGGGGGGGGGGGGGGGGGGGGGGGGGGGGGGGGGGGGGGGGGGGGGGGGGGGGGGGGGGGGGGGGGGGGGGGGGGGGGGGGGGGGGGGGGGGGGGGGGGGGGGGGGGGGGGGGGGGGGGGGGGGGGGGGGGGGGGGGGGGGGGGGGGGGGGGGGGGGGGGGGGGGGGGGGGGGGGGGGGGGGGGGGGGGGGGGGGGGGGGGGGGGGGGGGGGGGGGGGGGGGGGGGGGGGGGGGGGGGGGGGGGGGGGGGGGGGGGGGGGGGGGGGGGGGGGGGGGGGGGGGGGGGGGGGGGGGGGGGGGGGGGGGGGGGGGGGGGGGGGGGGGGGGGGGGGGGGGGGGGGGGGGGGGGGGGGGGGGGGGGGGGGGGGGGGGGGGGGGGGGGGGGGGGGGGGGGGGGGGGGGGGGGGGGGGGGGGGGGGGGGGGGGGGGGGGGGGGGGGGGGGGGGGGGGGGGGGGGGGGGGGGGGGGGGGGGGGGGGGGGGGGGGGGGGGGGGGGGGGGGGGGGGGGGGGGGGGGGGGGGGGGGGGGGGGGGGGGGGGGGGGGGGGGGGGGGGGGGGGGGGGGGGGGGGGGGGGGGGGGGGGGGGGGGGGGGGGGGGGGGGGGGGGGGGGGGGGGGGGGGGGGGGGGGGGGGGGGGGGGGGGGGGGGGGGGGGGGGGGGGGGGGGGGGGGGGGTGGGGGGGGGGGGGGGGGGGGGGGGGGGGGGGGGGGGGGGGGGGGGGGGGGGGGGGGGGGGGGGGGGGGGGGGGGGGGGGGGGGGGGGGGGGGGGGGGGGGGGGGGGGGGGGGGGGGGGGGGGGGGGGGGGGGGGGGGGGGGGGGGGGGGGGGGGGGGGGGGGGGGGGGGGGGGGGGGGGGGGGGGGGGGGGGGGGGGGGGGGGGGGGGGGGGGGGGGGGGGGGGGGGGGGGGGGGGGGGGGGGGGGGGGGGGGGGGGGGGGGGGGGGGGGGGGGGGGGGGGGGGGGGGGGGGGGGGGGGGGGGTGGGGGGGGGGGGGGGGGGGGGGGGGGGGGGGGGGGGGGGGGGGGGGGGGGGGGGGGGGGGGGGGGGGGGGGGGGGGGGGGGGGGGGGGGGGGGGGGGGGGGGGGGGGGGGGGGGGGGGGGGGGGGGGGGGGGGGGGGGGGGGGGGGGGGGGGGGGGGGGGGGGGGGGGGGGGGGGGGGGGGGGGGGGGGGGGGGGGGGGGGGGGGGGGGGGGGGGGGGGGGGGGGGGGGGGGGGGGGGGGGGGGGGGGGGGGGGGGGGGGGGGGGGGGGGGGGGGGGGGGGGGGGGGGGGGGGGGGGGGGGGGGGGGGGGGGGGGGGGGGGGGGGGGGGGGGGGGGGGGGGGGGGGGGGGGGGGGGGGGGGGGGGGGGGGGGGGGGGGGGGGGGGGGGGGGGGGGGGGGGGGGGGGGGGGGGGGGGGGGGGGGGGGGGGGGGGGGGGGGGGGGGGGGGGGGGGGGGGGGGGGGGGGGGGGGGGGGGGGGGGGGGGGGGGGGGGGGGGGGGGGGGGGGGGGGGGGGGGGGGGGGGGGGGGGGGGGGGGGGGGGGGGGGGGGGGGGGGGGGGGGGGGGGGGGGGGGGGGGGGGGGGGGGGGGGGGGGGGGGGGGGGGGGGGGGGGGGGGGGGGGGGGGGGGGGGGGGGGGGGGGGGGGGGGGGGGGGGGGGGGGGGGGGGGGGGGGGGGGGGGGGGGGGGGGGGGGGGGGGGGGGGGGGGGGGGGGGGGGGGGGGGGGGGGGGGGGGGGGGGGGGGGGGGGGGGGGGGGGGGGGGGGGGGGGGGGGGGGGGGGGGGGGGGGGGGGGGGGGGGGGGGGGGGGGGGGGGGGGGGGGGGGGGGGGGGGGGGGGGGGGGGGGGGGGGGGGGGGGGGGGGGGGGGGGGGGGGGGGGGGGGGGGGGGGGGGGGGGGGGGGGGGGGGGGGGGGGGGGGGGGGGGGGGGGGGGGGGGGGGGGGGGGGGGGGGGGGGGGGGGGGGGGGGGGGGGGGGGGGGGGGGGGGGGGGGGGGGGGGGGGGGGGGGGGGGGGGGGGGGGGGGGGGGGGGGGGGGGGGGGGGGGGGGGGGGGGGGGGGGGGGGGGGGGGGGGGGGGGGGGGGGGGGGGGGGGGGGGGGGGGGGGGGGGGGGGGGGGGGGGGGGGGGGGGGGGGGGGGGGGGGGGGGGGGGGGGGGGGGGGGGGGGGGGGGGGGGGGGGGGGGGGGGGGGGGGGGGGGGGGGGGGGGGGGGGGGGGGGGGGGGGGGGGGGGGGGGGGGGGGGGGGGGGGGGGGGGGGGGGGGGGGGGGGGGGGGGGGGGGGGGGGGGGGGGGGGTGGGGGGGGGGGGGGGGGGGGGGGGGGGGGGGGGGGGGGGGGGGGGGGGGGGGGGGGGGGGGGGGGGGGGGGGGGGGGGGGGGGGGGGGGGGGGGGGGGGGGGGGGGGGGGGGGGGGGGGGGGGGGGGGGGGGGGGGGGGGGGGGGGGGGGGGGGGGGGGGGGGGGGGGGGGGGGGGGGGGGGGGGGGGGGGGGGGGGGGGGGGGGGGGGGGGGGGGGGGGGGGGGGGGGGGGGGGGGGGGGGGGGGGGGGGGGGGGGGGGGGGGGGGGGGGGGGGGGGGGGGGGGGGGGGGGGGGGGGGGGGGGGGGGGGGGGGGGGGGGGGGGGGGGGGGGGGGGGGGGGGGGGGGGGGGGGGGGGGGGGGGGGGGGGGGGGGGGGGGGGGGGGGGGGGGGGGGGGGGGGGGGGGGGGGGGGGGGGGGGGGGGGGGGGGGGGGGGGGGGGGGGGGGGGGGGGGGGGGGGGGGGGGGGGGGGGGGGGGGGGGGGGGGGGGGGGGGGGGGGGGGGGGGGGGGGGGGGGGGGGGGGGGGGGGGGGGGGGGGGGGGGGGGGGGGGGGGGGGGGGGGGGGGGGGGGGGGGGGGGGGGGGGGGGGGGGGGGGGGGGGGGGGGGGGGGGGGGGGGGGGGGGGGGGGGGGGGGGGGGGGGGGGGGGGGGGGGGGGGGGGGGGGGGGGGGGGGGGGGGGGGGGGGGGGGGGGGGGGGGGGGGGGGGGGGGGGGGGGGGGGGGGGGGGGGGGGGGGGGGGGGGGGGGGGGGGGGGGGGGGGGGGGGGGGGGGGGGGGGGGGGGGGGGGGGGGGGGGGGGGGGGGGGGGGGGGGGGGGGGGGGGGGGGGGGGGGGGGGGGGGGGGGGGGGGGGGGGGGGGGGGGGGGGGGGGGGGGGGGGGGGGGGGGGGGGGGGGGGGGGGGGGGGGGGGGGGGGGGGGGGGGGGGGGGGGGGGGGGGGGGGGGGGGGGGGGGGGGGGGGGGGGGGGGGGGGGGGGGGGGGGGGGGGGGGGGGGGGGGGGGGGGGGGGGGGGGGGGGGGGGGGGGGGGGGGGGGGGGGGGGGGGGGGGGGGGGGGGGGGGGGGGGGGGGGGGGGGGGGGGGGGGGGGGGGGGGGGGGGGGGGGGGGGGGGGGGGGGGGGGGGGGGGGGGGGGGGGGGGGGGGGGGGGGGGGGGGGGGGGGGGGGGGGGGGGGGGGGGGGGGGGGGGGGGGGGGGGGGGGGGGGGGGGGGGGGGGGGGGGGGGGGGGGGGGGGGGGGGGGGGGGGGGGGGGGGGGGGGGGGGGGGGGGGGGGGGGGGGGGGGGGGGGGGGGGGGGGGGGGGGGGGGGGGGGGGGGGGGGGGGGGGGGGGGGGGGGGGGGGGGGGGGGGGGGGGGGGGGGGGGGGGGGGGGGGGGGGGGGGGGGGGGGGGGGGGGGGGGGGGGGGGGGGGGGGGGGGGGGGGGGGGGGGGGGGGGGGGGGGGGGGGGGGGGGGGGGGGGGGGGGGGGGGGGGGGGGGGGGGGGGGGGGGGGGGGGGGGGGGGGGGGGGGGGGGGGGGGGTGGGGGGGGGGGGGGGGGGGGGGGGGGGGGGGGGGGGGGGGGGGGGGGGGGGGGGGGGGGGGGGGGGGGGGGGGGGGGGGGGGGGGGGGGGGGGGGGGGGGGGGGGGGGGGGGGGGGGGGGGGGGGGGGGGGGGGGGGGGGGGGGGGGGGGGGGGGGGGGGGGGGGGGGGGGGGGGGGGGGGGGGGGGGGGGGGGGGGGGGGGGGGGGGGGGGGGGGGGGGGGGGGGGGGGGGGGGGGGGGGGGGGGGGGGGGGGGGGGGGGGGGGGGGGGGGGGGGGGGGGGGGGGGGGGGGGGGGGGGGGGGGGGGGGGGGGGGGGGGGGGGGGGGGGGGGGGGGGGGGGGGGGGGGGGGGGGGGGGGGGGGGGGGGGGGGGGGGGGGGGGGGGGGGGGGGGGGGGGGGGGGGGGGGGGGGGGGGGGGGGGGGGGGGGGGGGGGGGGGGGGGGGGGGGGGGGGGGGGGGGGGGGGGGGGGGGGGGGGGGGGGGGGGGGGGGGGGGGGGGGGGGGGGGGGGGGGGGGGGGGGGGGGGGGGGGGGGGGGGGGGGGGGGGGGGGGGGGGGGGGGGGGGGGGGGGGGGGGGGGGGGGGGGGGGGGGGGGGGGGGGGGGGGGGGGGGGGGGGGGGGGGGGGGGGGGGGGGGGGGGGGGGGGGGGGGGGGGGGGGGGGGGGGGGGGGGGGGGGGGGGGGGGGGGGGGGGGGGGGGGGGGGGGGGGGGGGGGGGGGGGGGGGGGGGGGGGGGGGGGGGGGGGGGGGGGGGGGGGGGGGGGGGGGGGGGGGGGGGGGGGGGGGGGGGGGGGGGGGGGGGGGGGGGGGGGGGGGGGGGGGGGGGGGGGGGGGGGGGGGGGGGGGGGGGGGGGGGGGGGGGGGGGGGGGGGGGGGGGGGGGGGGGGGGGGGGGGGGGGGGGGGGGGGGGGGGGGGGGGGGGGGGGGGGGGGGGGGGGGGGGGGGGGGGGGGGGGGGGGGGGGGGGGGGGGGGGGGGGGGGGGGGGGGGGGGGGGGGGGGGGGGGGGGGGGGGGGGGGGGGGGGGGGGGGGGGGGGGGGGGGGGGGGGGGGGGGGGGGGGGGGGGGGGGGGGGGGGGGGGGGGGGGGGGGGGGGGGGGGGGGGGGGGGGGGGGGGGGGGGGGGGGGGGGGGGGGGGGGGGGGGGGGGGGGGGGGGGGGGGGGGGGGGGGGGGGGGGGGGGGGGGGGGGGGGGGGGGGGGGGGGGGGGGGGGGGGGGGGGGGGGGGGGGGGGGGGGGGGGGGGGGGGGGGGGGGGGGGGGGGGGGGGGTGGGGGGGGGGGGGGGGGGGGGGGGGGGGGGGGGGGGGGGGGGGGGGGGGGGGGGGGGGGGGGGGGGGGGGGGGGGGGGGGGGGGGGGGGGGGGGGGGGGGGGGGGGGGGGGGGGGGGGGGGGGGGGGGGGGGGGGGGGGGGGGGGGGGGGGGGGGGGGGGGGGGGGGGGGGGGGGGGGGGGGGGGGGGGGGGGGGGGGGGGGGGGGGGGGGGGGGGGGGGGGGGGGGGGGGGGGGGGGGGGGGGGGGGGGGGGGGGGGGGGGGGGGGGGGGGGGGGGGGGGGGGGGGGGGGGGGGGGGGGGGGGGGGGGGGGGGGGGGGGGGGGGGGGGGGGGGGGGGGGGGGGGGGGGGGGGGGGGGGGGGGGGGGGGGGGGGGGGGGGGGGGGGGGGGGGGGGGGGGGGGGGGGGGGGGGGGGGGGGGGGGGGGGGGGGGGGGGGGGGGGGGGGGGGGGGGGGGGGGGGGGGGGGGGGGGGGGGGGGGGGGGGGGGGGGGGGGGGGGGGGGGGGGGGGGGGGGGGGGGGGGGGGGGGGGGGGGGGGGGGGGGGGGGGGGGGGGGGGGGGGGGGGGGGGGGGGGGGGGGGGGGGGGGGGGGGGGGGGGGGGGGGGGGGGGGGGGGGGGGGGGGGGGGGGGGGGGGGGGGGGGGGGGGGGGGGGGGGGGGGGGGGGGGGGGGGGGGGGGGGGGGGGGGGGGGGGGGGGGGGGGGGGGGGGGGGGGGGGGGGGGGGGGGGGGGGGGGGGGGGGGGGGGGGGGGGGGGGGGGGGGGGGGGGGGGGGGGGGGGGGGGGGGGGGGGGGGGGGGGGGGGGGGGGGGGGGGGGGGGGGGGGGGGGGGGGGGGGGGGGGGGGGGGGGGGGGGGGGGGGGGGGGGGGGGGGGGGGGGGGGGGGGGGGGGGGGGGGGGGGGGGGGGGGGGGGGGGGGGGGGGGGGGGGGGGGGGGGGGGGGGGGGGGGGGGGGGGGGGGGGGGGGGGGGGGGGGGGGGGGGGGGGGGGGGGGGGGGGGGGGGGGGGGGGGGGGGGGGGGGGGGGGGGGGGGGGGGGGGGGGGGGGGGGGGGGGGGGGGGGGGGGGGGGGGGGGGGGGGGGGGGGGGGGGGGGGGGGGGGGGGGGGGGGGGGGGGGGGGGGGGGGGGGGGGGGGGGGGGGGGGGGGGGGGGGGGGGGGGGGGGGGGGGGGGGGGGGGGGGGGGGGGGGGGGGGGGGGGGGGGGGGGGGGGGGGGGGGGGGGGGGGGGGGGGGGGGGGGGGGGGGGGGGGGGGGGGGGGGGGGGGGGGGGGGGGGGGGGGGGGGGGGGGGGGGGGGGGGGGGGGGGGGGGGGGGGGGGGGGGGGGGGGGGGGGGGGGGGGGGGGGGGGGGGGGGGGGGGGGGGGGGGGGGGGGGGGGGGGGGGGGGGGGGGGGGGGGGGGGGGGGGGGGGGGGGGGGGGGGGGGGGGGGGGGGGGGGGGGGGGGGGGGGGGGGGGGGGGGGGGGGGGGGGGGGGGGGGGGGGGGGGGGGGGGGGGGGGGGGGGGGGGGGGGGGGGGGGGGGGGGGGGGGGGGGGGGGGGGGGGGGGGGGGGGGGGGGGGGGGGGGGGGGGGGGGGGGGGGGGGGGGGGGGGGGGGGGGGGGGGGGGGGGGGGGGGGGGGGGGGGGGGGGGGGGGGGGGGGGGGGGGGGGGGGGGGGGGGGGGGGGGGGGGGGGGGGGGGGGGGGGGGGGGGGGGGGGGGGGGGGGGGGGGGGGGGGGGGGGGGGGGGGGGGGGGGGGGGGGGGGGGGGGGGGGGGGGGGGGGGGGGGGGGGGGGGGGGGGGGGGGGGGGGGGGGGGGGGGGGGGGGGGGGGGGGGGGGGGGGGGGGGGGGGGGGGGGGGGGGGGGGGGGGGGGGGGGGGGGGGGGGGGGGGGGGGGGGGGGGGGGGGGGGGGGGGGTGGGGGGGGGGGGGGGGGGGGGGGGGGGGGGGGGGGGGGGGGGGGGGGGGGGGGGGGGGGGGGGGGGGGGGGGGGGGGGGGGGGGGGGGGGGGGGGGGGGGGGGGGGGGGGGGGGGGGGGGGGGGGGGGGGGGGGGGGGGGGGGGGGGGGGGGGGGGGGGGGGGGGGGGGGGGGGGGGGGGGGGGGGGGGGGGGGGGGGGGGGGGGGGGGGGGGGGGGGGGGGGGGGGGGGGGGGGGGGGGGGGGGGGGGGGGGGGGGGGGGGGGGGGGGGGGGGGGGGGGGGGGGGGGGGGGGGGGGGGGGGGGGGGGGGGGGGGGGGGGGGGGGGGGGGGGGGGGGGGGGGGGGGGGGGGGGGGGGGGGGGGGGGGGGGGGGGGGGGGGGGGGGGGGGGGGGGGGGGGGGGGGGGGGGGGGGGGGGGGGGGGGGGGGGGGGGGGGGGGGGGGGGGGGGGGGGGGGGGGGGGGGGGGGGGGGGGGGGGGGGGGGGGGGGGGGGGGGGGGGGGGGGGGGGGGGGGGGGGGGGGGGGGGGGGGGGGGGGGGGGGGGGGGGGGGGGGGGGGGGGGGGGGGGGGGGGGGGGGGGGGGGGGGGGGGGGGGGGGGGGGGGGGGGGGGGGGGGGGGGGGGGGGGGGGGGGGGGGGGGGGGGGGGGGGGGGGGGGGGGGGGGGGGGGGGGGGGGGGGGGGGGGGGGGGGGGGGGGGGGGGGGGGGGGGGGGGGGGGGGGGGGGGGGGGGGGGGGGGGGGGGGGGGGGGGGGGGGGGGGGGGGGGGGGGGGGGGGGGGGGGGGGGGGGGGGGGGGGGGGGGGGGGGGGGGGGGGGGGGGGGGGGGGGGGGGGGGGGGGGGGGGGGGGGGGGGGGGGGGGGGGGGGGGGGGGGGGGGGGGGGGGGGGGGGGGGGGGGGGGGGGGGGGGGGGGGGGGGGGGGGGGGGGGGGGGGGGGGGGGGGGGGGGGGGGGGGGGGGGGGGGGGGGGGGGGGGGGGGGGGGGGGGGGGGGGGGGGGGGGGGGGGGGGGGGGGGGGGGGGGGGGGGGGGGGGGGGGGGGGGGGGGGGGGGGGGGGGGGGGGGGGGGGGGGGGGGGGGGGGGGGGGGGGGGGGGGGGGGGGGGGGGGGGGGGGGGGGGGGGGGGGGGGGGGGGGGGGGGGGGGGGGGGGGGGGGGGGGGGGGGGGGGGGGGGGGGGGGGGGGGGGGGGGGGGGGGGGGGGGGGGGGGGGGGGGGGGGGGGGGGGGGGGGGGGGGGGGGGGGGGGGGGGGGGGGGGGGGGGGGGGGGGGGGGGGGGGGGGGGGGGGGGGGGGGGGGGGGGGGGGGGGGGGGGGGGGGGGGGGGGGGGGGGGGGGGGGGGGGGGGGGGGGGGGGGGGGGGGGGGGGGGGGGGGGGGGGGGGGGGGGGGGGGGGGGGGGGGGGGGGGGGGGGGGGGGGGGGGGGGGGGGGGGGGGGGGGGGGGGGGGGGGGGGGGGGGGGGGGGGGGGGGGGGGGGGGGGGGGGGGGGGGGGGGGGGGGGGGGGGGGGGGGGGGGGGGGGGGGGGGGGGGGGGGGGGGGGGGGGGGGGGGGGGGGGGGGGGGGGGGGGGGGGGGGGGGGGGGGGGGGGGGGGGGGGGGGGGGGGGGGGGGGGGGGGGGGGGGGGGGGGGGGGGGGGGGGGGGGGGGGGGGGGGGGGGGGGGGGGGGGGGGGGGGGGGGGGGGGGGGGGGGGGGGGGGGGGGGGGGGGGGGGGGGGGGGGGGGGGGGGGGGGGGGGGGGGGGGGGGGGGGGGGGGGGGGGGGGGGGGGGGGGGGGGGGGGGGGGGGGGGGGGGGGGGGGGGGGGGGGGGGGGGGGGGGGGGGGGGGGGGGGGGGGGGGGGGGGGGGGGGGGGGGGGGGGGGGGGGGGGGGGGGGGGGGGGGGGGGGGGGGGGGGGGGGGGGGGGGGGGGGGGGGGGGGGGGGGGGGGGGGGGGGGGGGGGGGGGGGGGGGGGGGGGGGGGGGGGGGGGGGGGGGGGGGGGGGGGGGGGGGGGGGGGGGGGGGGGGGGGGGGGGGGGGGGGGGGGGGGGGGGGGGGGGGGGGGGGGGGGGGGGGGGGGGGGGGGGGGGGGGGGGGGGGGGGGGGGGGGGGGGGGGGGGGGGGGGGGGGGGGGGGGGGGGGGGGGGGGGGGGGGGGGGGGGGGGGGGGGGGGGGGGGGGGGGGGGGGGGGGGGGGGGGGGGGGGGGGGGGGGGGGGGGGGGGGGGGGGGGGGGGGGGGGGGGGGGGGGGGGGGGGGGGGGGGGGGGGGGGGGGGGGGGGGGGGGGGGGGGGGGGGGGGGGGGGGGGGGGGGGGGGGGGGGGGGGGGGGGGGGGGGGGGGGGGGGGGGGGGGGGGGGGGGGGGGGGGGGGGGGGGGGGGGGGGGGGGGGGGGGGGGGGGGGGGGGGGGGGGGGGGGGGGGGGGGGGGGGGGGGGGGGGGGGGGGGGGGGGGGGGGGGGGGGGGGGGGGGGGGGGGGGGGGGGGGGGGGGGGGGGGGGGGGGGGGGGGGGGGGGGGGGGGGGGGGGGGGGGGGGGGGGGGGGGGGGGGGGGGGGGGGGGGGGGGGGGGGGGGGGGGGGGGGGGGGGGGGGGGGGGGGGGGGGGGGGGGGGGGGGGGGGGGGGGGGGGGGGGGGGGGGGGGGGGGGGGGGGGGGGGGGGGGGGGGGGGGGGGGGGGGGGGGGGGGGGGGGGGGGGGGGGGGGGGGGGGGGGGGGGGGGGGGGGGGGGGGGGGGGGGGGGGGGGGGGGGGGGGGGGGGGGGGGGGGGGGGGGGGGGGGGGGGGGGGGGGGGGGGGGGGGGGGGGGGGGGGGGGGGGGGGGGGGGGGGGGGGGGGGGGGGGGGGGGGGGGGGGGGGGGGGGGGGGGGGGGGGGGGGGGGGGGGGGGGGGGGGGGGGGGGGGGGGGGGGGGGGGGGGGGGGGGGGGGGGGGGGGGGGGGGGGGGGGGGGGGGGGGGGGGGGGGGGGGGGGGGGGGGGGGGGGGGGGGGGGGGGGGGGGGGGGGGGGGGGGGGGGGGGGGGGGGGGGGGGGGGGGGGGGGGGGGGGGGGGGGGGGGGGGGGGGGGGGGGGGGGGGGGGGGGGGGGGGGGGGGGGGGGGGGGGGGGGGGGGGGGGGGGGGGGGGGGGGGGGGGGGGGGGGGGGGGGGGGGGGGGGGGGGGGGGGGGGGGGGGGGGGGGGGGGGGGGGGGGGGGGGGGGGGGGGGGGGGGGGGGGGGGGGGGGGGGGGGGGGGGGGGGGGGGGGGGGGGGGGGGGGGGGGGGGGGGGGGGGGGGGGGGGGGGGGGGGGGGGGGGGGGGGGGGGGGGGGGGGGGGGGGGGGGGGGGGGGGGGGGGGGGGGGGGGGGGGGGGGGGGGGGGGGGGGGGGGGGGGGGGGGGGGGGGGGGGGGGGGGGGGGGGGGGGGGGGGGGGGGGGGGGGGGGGGGGGGGGGGGGGGGGGGGGGGGGGGGGGGGGGGGGGGGGGGGGGGGGGGGGGGGGGGGGGGGGGGGGGGGGGGGGGGGGGGGGGGGGGGGGGGGGGGGGGGGGGGGGGGGGGGGGGGGGGGGGGGGGGGGGGGGGGGGGGGGGGGGGGGGGGGGGGGGGGGGGGGGGGGGGGGGGGGGGGGGGGGGGGGGGGGGGGGGGGGGGGGGGGGGGGGGGGGGGGGGGGGGGGGGGGGGGGGGGGGGGGGGGGGGGGGGGGGGGGGGGGGGGGGGGGGGGGGGGGGGGGGGGGGGGGGGGGGGGGGGGGGGGGGGGGGGGGGGGGGGGGGGGGGGGGGGGGGGGGGGGGGGGGGGGGGGGGGGGGGGGGGGGGGGGGGGGGGGGGGGGGGGGGGGGGGGGGGGGGGGGGGGGGGGGGGGGGGGGGGGGGGGGGGGGGGGGGGGGGGGGGGGGGGGGGGGGGGGGGGGGGGGGGGGGGGGGGGGGGGGGGGGGGGGGGGGGGGGGGGGGGGGGGGGGGGGGGGGGGGGGGGGGGGGGGGGGGGGGGGGGGGGGGGGGGGGGGGGGGGGGGGGGGGGGGGGGGGGGGGGGGGGGGGGGGGGGGGGGGGGGGGGGGGGGGGGGGGGGGGGGGGGGGGGGGGGGGGGGGGGGGGGGGGGGGGGGGGGGGGGGGGGGGGGGGGGGGGGGGGGGGGGGGGGGGGGGGGGGGGGGGGGGGGGGGGGGGGGGGGGGGGGGGGGGGGGGGGGGGGGGGGGGGGGGGGGGGGGGGGGGGGGGGGGGGGGGGGGGGGGGGGGGGGGGGGGGGGGGGGGGGGGGGGGGGGGGGGGGGGGGGGGGGGGGGGGGGGGGGGGGGGGGGGGGGGGGGGGGGGGGGGGGGGGGGGGGGGGGGGGGGGGGGGGGGGGGGGGGGGGGGGGGGGGGGGGGGGGGGGGGGGGGGGGGGGGGGGGGGGGGGGGGGGGGGGGGGGGGGGGGGGGGGGGGGGGGGGGGGGGGGGGGGGGGGGGGGGGGGGGGGGGGGGGGGGGGGGGGGGGGGGGGGGGGGGGGGGGGGGGGGGGGGGGGGGGGGGGGGGGGGGGGGGGGGGGGGGGGGGGGGGGGGGGGGGGGGGGGGGGGGGGGGGGGGGGGGGGGGGGGGGGGGGGGGGGGGGGGGGGGGGGGGGGGGGGGGGGGGGGGGGGGGGGGGGGGGGGGGGGGGGGGGGGGGGGGGGGGGGGGGGGGGGGGGGGGGGGGGGGGGGGGGGGGGGGGGGGGGGGGGGGGGGGGGGGGGGGGGGGGGGGGGGGGGGGGGGGGGGGGGGGGGGGGGGGGGGGGGGGGGGGGGGGGGGGGGGGGGGGGGGGGGGGGGGGGGGGGGGGGGGGGGGGGGGGGGGGGGGGGGGGGGGGGGGGGGGGGGGGGGGGGGGGGGGGGGGGGGGGGGGGGGGGGGGGGGGGGGGGGGGGGGGGGGGGGGGGGGGGGGGGGGGGGGGGGGGGGGGGGGGGGGGGGGGGGGGGGGGGGGGGGGGGGGGGGGGGGGGGGGGGGGGGGGGGGGGGGGGGGGGGGGGGGGGGGGGGGGGGGGGGGGGGGGGGGGGGGGGGGGGGGGGGGGGGGGGGGGGGGGGGGGGGGGGGGGGGGGGGGGGGGGGGGGGGGGGGGGGGGGGGGGGGGGGGGGGGGGGGGGGGGGGGGGGGGGGGGGGGGGGGGGGGGGGGGGGGGGGGGGGGGGGGGGGGGGGGGGGGGGGGGGGGGGGGGGGGGGGGGGGGGGGGGGGGGGGGGGGGGGGGGGGGGGGGGGGGGGGGGGGGGGGGGGGGGGGGGGGGGGGGGGGGGGGGGGGGGGGGGGGGGGGGGGGGGGGGGGGGGGGGGGGGGGGGGGGGGGGGGGGGGGGGGGGGGGGGGGGGGGGGGGGGGGGGGGGGGGGGGGGGGGGGGGGGGGGGGGGGGGGGGGGGGGGGGGGGGGGGGGGGGGGGGGGGGGGGGGGGGGGGGGGGGGGGGGGGGGGGGGGGGGGGGGGGGGGGGGGGGGGGGGGGGGGGGGGGGGGGGGGGGGGGGGGGGGGGGGGGGGGGGGGGGGGGGGGGGGGGGGGGGGGGGGGGGGGGGGGGGGGGGGGGGGGGGGGGGGGGGGGGGGGGGGGGGGGGGGGGGGGGGGGGGGGGGGGGGGGGGGGGGGGGGGGGGGGGGGGGGGGGGGGGGGGGGGGGGGGGGGGGGGGGGGGGGGGGGGGGGGGGGGGGGGGGGGGGGGGGGGGGGGGGGGGGGGGGGGGGGGGGGGGGGGGGGGGGGGGGGGGGGGGGGGGGGGGGGGGGGGGGGGGGGGGGGGGGGGGGGGGGGGGGGGGGGGGGGGGGGGGGGGGGGGGGGGGGGGGGGGGGGGGGGGGGGGGGGGGGGGGGGGGGGGGGGGGGGGGGGGGGGGGGGGGGGGGGGGGGGGGGGGGGGGGGGGGGGGGGGGGGGGGGGGGGGGGGGGGGGGGGGGGGGGGGGGGGGGGGGGGGGGGGGGGGGGGGGGGGGGGGGGGGGGGGGGGGGGGGGGGGGGGGGGGGGGGGGGGGGGGGGGGGGGGGGGGGGGGGGGGGGGGGGGGGGGGGGGGGGGGGGGGGGGGGGGGGGGGGGGGGGGGGGGGGGGGGGGGGGGGGGGGGGGGGGGGGGGGGGGGGGGGGGGGGGGGGGGGGGGGGGGGGGGGGGGGGGGGGGGGGGGGGGGGGGGGGGGGGGGGGGGGGGGGGGGGGGGGGGGGGGGGGGGGGGGGGGGGGGGGGGGGGGGGGGGGGGGGGGGGGGGGGGGGGGGGGGGGGGGGGGGGGGGGGGGGGGGGGGGGGGGGGGGGGGGGGGGGGGGGGGGGGGGGGGGGGGGGGGGGGGGGGGGGGGGGGGGGGGGGGGGGGGGGGGGGGGGGGGGGGGGGGGGGGGGGGGGGGGGGGGGGGGGGGGGGGGGGGGGGGGGGGGGGGGGGGGGGGGGGGGGGGGGGGGGGGGGGGGGGGGGGGGGGGGGGGGGGGGGGGGGGGGGGGGGGGGGGGGGGGGGGGGGGGGGGGGGGGGGGGGGGGGGGGGGGGGGGGGGGGGGGGGGGGGGGGGGGGGGGGGGGGGGGGGGGGGGGGGGGGGGGGGGGGGGGGGGGGGGGGGGGGGGGGGGGGGGGGGGGGGGGGGGGGGGGGGGGGGGGGGGGGGGGGGGGGGGGGGGGGGGGGGGGGGGGGGGGGGGGGGGGGGGGGGGGGGGGGGGGGGGGGGGGGGGGGGGGGGGGGGGGGGGGGGGGGGGGGGGGGGGGGGGGGGGGGGGGGGGGGGGGGGGGGGGGGGGGGGGGGGGGGGGGGGGGGGGGGGGGGGGGGGGGGGGGGGGGGGGGGGGGGGGGGGGGGGGGGGGGGGGGGGGGGGGGGGGGGGGGGGGGGGGGGGGGGGGGGGGGGGGGGGGGGGGGGGGGGGGGGGGGGGGGGGGGGGGGGGGGGGGGGGGGGGGGGGGGGGGGGGGGGGGGGGGGGGGGGGGGGGGGGGGGGGGGGGGGGGGGGGGGGGGGGGGGGGGGGGGGGGGGGGGGGGGGGGGGGGGGGGGGGGGGGGGGGGGGGGGGGGGGGGGGGGGGGGGGGGGGGGGGGGGGGGGGGGGGGGGGGGGGGGGGGGGGGGGGGGGGGGGGGGGGGGGGGGGGGGGGGGGGGGGGGGGGGGGGGGGGGGGGGGGGGGGGGGGGGGGGGGGGGGGGGGGGGGGGGGGGGGGGGGGGGGGGGGGGGGGGGGGGGGGGGGGGGGGGGGGGGGGGGGGGGGGGGGGGGGGGGGGGGGGGGGGGGGGGGGGGGGGGGGGGGGGGGGGGGGGGGGGGGGGGGGGGGGGGGGGGGGGGGGGGGGGGGGGGGGGGGGGGGGGGGGGGGGGGGGGGGGGGGGGGGGGGGGGGGGGGGGGGGGGGGGGGGGGGGGGGGGGGGGGGGGGGGGGGGGGGGGGGGGGGGGGGGGGGGGGGGGGGGGGGGGGGGGGGGGGGGGGGGGGGGGGGGGGGGGGGGGGGGGGGGGGGGGGGGGGGGGGGGGGGGGGGGGGGGGGGGGGGGGGGGGGGGGGGGGGGGGGGGGGGGGGGGGGGGGGGGGGGGGGGGGGGGGGGGGGGGGGGGGGGGGGGGGGGGGGGGGGGGGGGGGGGGGGGGGGGGGGGGGGGGGGGGGGGGGGGGGGGGGGGGGGGGGGGGGGGGGGGGGGGGGGGGGGGGGGGGGGGGGGGGGGGGGGGGGGGGGGGGGGGGGGGGGGGGGGGGGGGGGGGGGGGGGGGGGGGGGGGGGGGGGGGGGGGGGGGGGGGGGGGGGGGGGGGGGGGGGGGGGGGGGGGGG
Organism: Heterocephalus glaber; assembly: GCF_053883595.1. Classification (NCBI taxonomy): domain Eukaryota; kingdom Metazoa; phylum Chordata; class Mammalia; order Rodentia; family Bathyergidae; genus Heterocephalus; species Heterocephalus glaber. The sequence continues at coordinate 15,779 of NW_028258278.1, forward strand.
GGGGGGGGGGGGGGGGGGGGGGGGGGGGGGGGGGGGGGGGGGGGGGGGGGGGGGGGGGGGGGGGGGGGGGGGGGGGGGGGGGGGGGGGGGGGGGGGGGGGGGGGGGGGGGGGGGGGGGGGGGGGGGGGGGGGGGGGGGGGGGGGGGGGGGGGGGGGGGGGGGGGGGGGGGGGGGGGGGGGGGGGGGGGGGGGGGGGGGGGGGGGGGGGGGGGGGGGGGGGGGGGGGGGGGGGGGGGGGGGGGGGGGGGGGGGGGGGGGGGGGGGGGGGGGGGGGGGGGGGGGGGGGGGGGGGGGGGGGGGGGGGGGGGGGGGGGGGGGGGGGGGGGGGGGGGGGGGGGGGGGGGGGGGGGGGGGGGGGGGGGGGGGGGGGGGGGGGGGGGGGGGGGGGGGGGGGGGGGGGGGGGGGGGGGGGGGGGGGGGGGGGGGGGGGGGGGGGGGGGGGGGGGGGGGGGGGGGGGGGGGGGGGGGGGGGGGGGGGGGGGGGGGGGGGGGGGGGGGGGGGGGGGGGGGGGGGGGGGGGGGGGGGGGGGGGGGGGGGGGGGGGGGGGGGGGGGGGGGGGGGGGGGGGGGGGGGGGGGGGGGGGGGGGGGGGGGGGGGGGGGGGGGGGGGGGGGGGGGGGGGGGGGGGGGGGGGGGGGGGGGGGGGGGGGGGGGGGGGGGGGGGGGGGGGGGGGGGGGGGGGGGGGGGGGGGGGGGGGGGGGGGGGGGGGGGGGGGGGGGGGGGGGGGGGGGGGGGGGGGGGGGGGGGGGGGGGGGGGGGGGGGGGGGGGGGGGGGGGGGGGGGGGGGGGGGGGGGGGGGGGGGGGGGGGGGGGGGGGGGGGGGGGGGGGGGGGGGGGGGGGGGGGGGGGGGGGGGGGGGGGGGGGGGGGGGGGGGGGGGGGGGGGGGGGGGGGGGGGGGGGGGGGGGGGGGGGGGGGGGGGGGGGGGGGGGGGGGGGGGGGGGGGGGGGGGGGGGGGGGGGGGGGGGGGGGGGGGGGGGGGGGGGGGGGGGGGGGGGGGGGGGGGGGGGGGGGGGGGGGGGGGGGGGGGGGGGGGGGGGGGGGGGGGGGGGGGGGGGGGGGGGGGGGGGGGGGGGGGGGGGGGGGGGGGGGGGGGGGGGGGGGGGGGGGGGGGGGGGGGGGGGGGGGGGGGGGGGGGGGGGGGGGGGGGGGGGGGGGGGGGGGGGGGGGGGGGGGGGGGGGGGGGGGGGGGGGGGGGGGGGGGGGGGGGGGGGGGGGGGGGGGGGGGGGGGGGGGGGGGGGGGGGGGGGGGGGGGGGGGGGGGGGGGGGGGGGGGGGGGGGGGGGGGGGGGGGGGGGGGGGGGGGGGGGGGGGGGGGGGGGGGGGGGGGGGGGGGGGGGGGGGGGGGGGGGGGGGGGGGGGGGGGGGGGGGGGGGGGGGGGGGGGGGGGGGGGGGGGGGGGGGGGGGGGGGGGGGGGGGGGGGGGGGGGGGGGGGGGGGGGGGGGGGGGGGGGGGGGGGGGGGGGGGGGGGGGGGGGGGGGGGGGGGGGGGGGGGGGGGGGGGGGGGGGGGGGGGGGGGGGGGGGGGGGGGGGGGGGGGGGGGGGGGGGGGGGGGGGGGGGGGGGGGGGGGGGGGGGGGGGGGGGGGGGGGGGGGGGGGGGGGGGGGGGGGGGGGGGGGGGGGGGGGGGGGGGGGGGGGGGGGGGGGGGGGGGGGGGGGGGGGGGGGGGGGGGGGGGGGGGGGGGGGGGGGGGGGGGGGGGGGGGGGGGGGGGGGGGGGGGGGGGGGGGGGGGGGGGGGGGGGGGGGGGGGGGGGGGGGGGGGGGGGGGGGGGGGGGGGGGGGGGGGGGGGGGGGGGGGGGGGGGGGGGGGGGGGGGGGGGGGGGGGGGGGGGGGGGGGGGGGGGGGGGGGGGGGGGGGGGGGGGGGGGGGGGGGGGGGGGGGGGGGGGGGGGGGGGGGGGGGGGGGGGGGGGGGGGGGGGGGGGGGGGGGGGGGGGGGGGGGGGGGGGGGGGGGGGGGGGGGGGGGGGGGGGGGGGGGGGGGGGGGGGGGGGGGGGGGGGGGGGGGGGGGGGGGGGGGGGGGGGGGGGGGGGGGGGGGGGGGGGGGGGGGGGGGGGGGGGGGGGGGGGGGGGGGGGGGGGGGGGGGGGGGGGGGGGGGGGGGGGGGGGGGGGGGGGGGGGGGGGGGGGGGGGGGGGGGGGGGGGGGGGGGGGGGGGGGGGGGGGGGGGGGGGGGGGGGGGGGGGGGGGGGGGGGGGGGGGGGGGGGGGGGGGGGGGGGGGGGGGGGGGGGGGGGGGGGGGGGGGGGGGGGGGGGGGGGGGGGGGGGGGGGGGGGGGGGGGGGGGGGGGGGGGGGGGGGGGGGGGGGGGGGGGGGGGGGGGGGGGGGGGGGGGGGGGGGGGGGGGGGGGGGGGGGGGGGGGGGGGGGGGGGGGGGGGGGGGGGGGGGGGGGGGGGGGGGGGGGGGGGGGGGGGGGGGGGGGGGGGGGGGGGGGGGGGGGGGGGGGGGGGGGGGGGGGGGGGGGGGGGGGGGGGGGGGGGGGGGGGGGGGGGGGGGGGGGGGGGGGGGGGGGGGGGGGGGGGGGGGGGGGGGGGGGGGGGGGGGGGGGGGGGGGGGGGGGGGGGGGGGGGGGGGGGGGGGGGGGGGGGGGGGGGGGGGGGGGGGGGGGGGGGGGGGGGGGGGGGGGGGGGGGGGGGGGGGGGGGGGGGGGGGGGGGGGGGGGGGGGGGGGGGGGGGGGGGGGGGGGGGGGGGGGGGGGGGGGGGGGGGGGGGGGGGGGGGGGGGGGGGGGGGGGGGGGGGGGGGGGGGGGGGGGGGGGGGGGGGGGGGGGGGGGGGGGGGGGGGGGGGGGGGGGGGGGGGGGGGGGGGGGGGGGGGGGGGGGGGGGGGGGGGGGGGGGGGGGGGGGGGGGGGGGGGGGGGGGGGGGGGGGGGGGGGGGGGGGGGGGGGGGGGGGGGGGGGGGGGGGGGGGGGGGGGGGGGGGGGGGGGGGGGGGGGGGGGGGGGGGGGGGGGGGGGGGGGGGGGGGGGGGGGGGGGGGGGGGGGGGGGGGGGGGGGGGGGGGGGGGGGGGGGGGGGGGGGGGGGGGGGGGGGGGGGGGGGGGGGGGGGGGGGGGGGGGGGGGGGGGGGGGGGGGGGGGGGGGGGGGGGGGGGGGGGGGGGGGGGGGGGGGGGGGGGGGGGGGGGGGGGGGGGGGGGGGGGGGGGGGGGGGGGGGGGGGGGGGGGGGGGGGGGGGGGGGGGGGGGGGGGGGGGGGGGGGGGGGGGGGGGGGGGGGGGGGGGGGGGGGGGGGGGGGGGGGGGGGGGGGGGGGGGGGGGGGGGGGGGGGGGGGGGGGGGGGGGGGGGGGGGGGGGGGGGGGGGGGGGGGGGGGGGGGGGGGGGGGGGGGGGGGGGGGGGGGGGGGGGGGGGGGGGGGGGGGGGGGGGGGGGGGGGGGGGGGGGGGGGGGGGGGGGGGGGGGGGGGGGGGGGGGGGGGGGGGGGGGGGGGGGGGGGGGGGGGGGGGGGGGGGGGGGGGGGGGGGGGGGGGGGGGGGGGGGGGGGGGGGGGGGGGGGGGGGGGGGGGGGGGGGGGGGGGGGGGGGGGGGGGGGGGGGGGGGGGGGGGGGGGGGGGGGGGGGGGGGGGGGGGGGGGGGGGGGGGGGGGGGGGGGGGGGGGGGGGGGGGGGGGGGGGGGGGGGGGGGGGGGGGGGGGGGGGGGGGGGGGGGGGGGGGGGGGGGGGGGGGGGGGGGGGGGGGGGGGGGGGGGGGGGGGGGGGGGGGGGGGGGGGGGGGGGGGGGGGGGGGGGGGGGGGGGGGGGGGGGGGGGGGGGGGGGGGGGGGGGGGGGGGGGGGGGGGGGGGGGGGGGGGGGGGGGGGGGGGGGGGGGGGGGGGGGGGGGGGGGGGGGGGGGGGGGGGGGGGGGGGGGGGGGGGGGGGGGGGGGGGGGGGGGGGGGGGGGGGGGGGGGGGGGGGGGGGGGGGGGGGGGGGGGGGGGGGGGGGGGGGGGGGGGGGGGGGGGGGGGGGGGGGGGGGGGGGGGGGGGGGGGGGGGGGGGGGGGGGGGGGGGGGGGGGGGGGGGGGGGGGGGGGGGGGGGGGGGGGGGGGGGGGGGGGGGGGGGGGGGGGGGGGGGGGGGGGGGGGGGGGGGGGGGGGGGGGGGGGGGGGGGGGGGGGGGGGGGGGGGGGGGGGGGGGGGGGGGGGGGGGGGGGGGGGGGGGGGGGGGGGGGGGGGGGGGGGGGGGGGGGGGGGGGGGGGGGGGGGGGGGGGGGGGGGGGGGGGGGGGGGGGGGGGGGGGGGGGGGGGGGGGGGGGGGGGGGGGGGGGGGGGGGGGGGGGGGGGGGGGGGGGGGGGGGGGGGGGGGGGGGGGGGGGGGGGGGGGGGGGGGGGGGGGGGGGGGGGGGGGGGGGGGGGGGGGGGGGGGGGGGGGGGGGGGGGGGGGGGGGGGGGGGGGGGGGGGGGGGGGGGGGGGGGGGGGGGGGGGGGGGGGGGGGGGGGGGGGGGGGGGGGGGGGGGGGGGGGGGGGGGGGGGGGGGGGGGGGGGGGGGGGGGGGGGGGGGGGGGGGGGGGGGGGGGGGGGGGGGGGGGGGGGGGGGGGGGGGGGGGGGGGGGGGGGGGGGGGGGGGGGGGGGGGGGGGGGGGGGGGGGGGGGGGGGGGGGGGGGGGGGGGGGGGGGGGGGGGGGGGGGGGGGGGGGGGGGGGGGGGGGGGGGGGGGGGGGGGGGGGGGGGGGGGGGGGGGGGGGGGGGGGGGGGGGGGGGGGGGGGGGGGGGGGGGGGGGGGGGGGGGGGGGGGGGGGGGGGGGGGGGGGGGGGGGGGGGGGGGGGGGGGGGGGGGGGGGGGGGGGGGGGGGGGGGGGGGGGGGGGGGGGGGGGGGGGGGGGGGGGGGGGGGGGGGGGGGGGGGGGGGGGGGGGGGGGGGGGGGGGGGGGGGGGGGGGGGGGGGGGGGGGGGGGGGGGGGGGGGGGGGGGGGGGGGGGGGGGGGGGGGGGGGGGGGGGGGGGGGGGGGGGGGGGGGGGGGGGGGGGGGGGGGGGGGGGGGGGGGGGGGGGGGGGGGGGGGGGGGGGGGGGGGGGGGGGGGGGGGGGGGGGGGGGGGGGGGGGGGGGGGGGGGGGGGGGGGGGGGGGGGGGGGGGGGGGGGGGGGGGGGGGGGGGGGGGGGGGGGGGGGGGGGGGGGGGGGGGGGGGGGGGGGGGGGGGGGGGGGGGGGGGGGGGGGGGGGGGGGGGGGGGGGGGGGGGGGGGGGGGGGGGGGGGGGGGGGGGGGGGGGGGGGGGGGGGGGGGGGGGGGGGGGGGGGGGGGGGGGGGGGGGGGGGGGGGGGGGGGGGGGGGGGGGGGGGGGGGGGGGGGGGGGGGGGGGGGGGGGGGGGGGGGGGGGGGGGGGGGGGGGGGGGGGGGGGGGGGGGGGGGGGGGGGGGGGGGGGGGGGGGGGGGGGGGGGGGGGGGGGGGGGGGGGGGGGGGGGGGGGGGGGGGGGGGGGGGGGGGGGGGGGGGGGGGGGGGGGGGGGGGGGGGGGGGGGGGGGGGGGGGGGGGGGGGGGGGGGGGGGGGGGGGGGGGGGGGGGGGGGGGGGGGGGGGGGGGGGGGGGGGGGGGGGGGGGGGGGGGGGGGGGGGGGGGGGGGGGGGGGGGGGGGGGGGGGGGGGGGGGGGGGGGGGGGGGGGGGGGGGGGGGGGGGGGGGGGGGGGGGGGGGGGGGGGGGGGGGGGGGGGGGGGGGGGGGGGGGGGGGGGGGGGGGGGGGGGGGGGGGGGGGGGGGGGGGGGGGGGGGGGGGGGGGGGGGGGGGGGGGGGGGGGGGGGGGGGGGGGGGGGGGGGGGGGGGGGGGGGGGGGGGGGGGGGGGGGGGGGGGGGGGGGGGGGGGGGGGGGGGGGGGGGGGGGGGGGGGGGGGGGGGGGGGGGGGGGGGGGGGGGGGGGGGGGGGGGGGGGGGGGGGGGGGGGGGGGGGGGGGGGGGGGGGGGGGGGGGGGGGGGGGGGGGGGGGGGGGGGGGGGGGGGGGGGGGGGGGGGGGGGGGGGGGGGGGGGGGGGGGGGGGGGGGGGGGGGGGGGGGGGGGGGGGGGGGGGGGGGGGGGGGGGGGGGGGGGGGGGGGGGGGGGGGGGGGGGGGGGGGGGGGGGGGGGGGGGGGGGGGGGGGGGGGGGGGGGGGGGGGGGGGGGGGGGGGGGGGGGGGGGGGGGGGGGGGGGGGGGGGGGGGGGGGGGGGGGGGGGGGGGGGGGGGGGGGGGGGGGGGGGGGGGGGGGGGGGGGGGGGGGGGGGGGGGGGGGGGGGGGGGGGGGGGGGGGGGGGGGGGGGGGGGGGGGGGGGGGGGGGGGGGGGGGGGGGGGGGGGGGGGGGGGGGGGGGGGGGGGGGGGGGGGGGGGGGGGGGGGGGGGGGGGGGGGGGGGGGGGGGGGGGGGGGGGGGGGGGGGGGGGGGGGGGGGGGGGGGGGGGGGGGGGGTGGGGGGGGGGGGGGGGGGGGGGGGGGGGGGGGGGGGGGGGGGGGGGGGGGGGGGGGGGGGGGGGGGGGGGGGGGGGGGGGGGGGGGGGGGGGGGGGGGGGGGGGGGGGGGGGGGGGGGGGGGGGGGGGGGGGGGGGGGGGGGGGGGGGGGGGGGGGGGGGGGGGGGGGGGGGGGGGGGGGGGGGGGGGGGGGGGGGGGGGGGGGGGGGGGGGGGGGGGGGGGGGGGGGGGGGGGGGGGGGGGGGGGGGGGGGGGGGGGGGGGGGGGGGGGGGGGGGGGGGGGGGGGGGGGGGGGGGGGGGGGGGGGGGGGGGGGGGGGGGGGGGGGGGGGGGGGGGGGGGGGGGGGGGGGGGGGGGGGGGGGGGGGGGGGGGGGGGGGGGGGGGGGGGGGGGGGGGGGGGGGGGGGGGGGGGGGGGGGGGGGGGGGGGGGGGGGGGGGGGGGGGGGGGGGGGGGGGGGGGGGGGGGGGGGGGGGGGGGGGGGGGGGGGGGGGGGGGGGGGGGGGGGGGGGGGGGGGGGGGGGGGGGGGGGGGGGGGGGGGGGGGGGGGGGGGGGGGGGGGGGGGGGGGGGGGGGGGGGGGGGGGGGGGGGGGGGGGGGGGGGGGGGGGGGGGGGGGGGGGGGGGGGGGGGGGGGGGGGGGGGGGGGGGGGGGGGGGGGGGGGGGGGGGGGGGGGGGGGGGGGGGGGGGGGGGGGGGGGGGGGGGGGGGGGGGGGGGGGGGGGGGGGGGGGGGGGGGGGGGGGGGGGGGGGGGGGGGGGGGGGGGGGGGGGGGGGGGGGGGGGGGGGGGGGGGGGGGGGGGGGGGGGGGGGGGGGGGGGGGGGGGGGGGGGGGGGGGGGGGGGGGGGGGGGGGGGGGGGGGGGGGGGGGGGGGGGGGGGGGGGGGGGGGGGGGGGGGGGGGGGGGGGGGGGGGGGGGGGGGGGGGGGGGGGGGGGGGGGGGGGGGGGGGGGGGGGGGGGGGGGGGGGGGGGGGGGGGGGGGGGGGGGGGGGGGGGGGGGGGGGGGGGGGGGGGGGGGGGGGGGGGGGGGGGGGGGGGGGGGGGGGGGGGGGGGGGGGGGGGGGGGGGGGGGGGGGGGGGGGGGGGGGGGGGGGGGGGGGGGGGGGGGGGGGGGGGGGGGGGGGGGGGGGGGGGGGGGGGGGGGGGGGGGGGGGGGGGGGGGGGGGGGGGGGGGGGGGGGGGGGGGGGGGGGGGGGGGGGGGGGGGGGGGGGGGGGGGGGGGGGGGGGGGGGGGGGGGGGGGGGGGGGGGGGGGGGGGGGGGGGGGGGGGGGGGGGGGGGGGGGGGGGGGGGGGGGGGGGGGGGGGGGGGGGGGGGGGGGGGGGGGGGGGGGGGGGGGGGGGGGGGGGGGGGGGGGGGGGGGGGGGGGGGGGGGGGGGGGGGGGGGGGGGGGGGGGGGGGGGGGGGGGGGGGGGGGGGGGGGGGGGGGGGGGGGGGGGGGGGGGGGGGGGGGGGGGGGGGGGGGGGGGGGGGGGGGGGGGGGGGGGGGGGGGGGGGGGGGGGGGGGGGGGGGGGGGGGGGGGGGGGGGGGGGGGGGGGGGGGGGGGGGGGGGGGGGGGGGGGGGGGGGGGGGGGGGGGGGGGGGGGGGGGGGGGGGGGGGGGGGGGGGGGGGGGGGGGGGGGGGGGGGGGGGGGGGGGGGGGGGGGGGGGGGGGGGGGGGGGGGGGGGGGGGGGGGGGGGGGGGGGGGGGGGGGGGGGGGGGGGGGGGGGGGGGGGGGGGGGGGGGGGGGGGGGGGGGGGGGGGGGGGGGGGGGGGGGGGGGGGGGGGGGGGGGGGGGGGGGGGGGGGGGGGGGGGGGGGGGGGGGGGGGGGGGGGGGGGGGGGGGGGGGGGGGGGGGGGGGGGGGGGGGGGGGGGGGGGGGGGGGGGGGGGGGGGGGGGGGGGGGGGGGGGGGGGGGGGGGGGGGGGGGGGGGGGGGGGGGGGGGGGGGGGGGGGGGGGGGGGGGGGGGGGGGGGGGGGGGGGGGGGGGGGGGGGGGGGGGGGGGGGGGGGGGGGGGGGGGGGGGGGGGGGGGGGGGGGGGGGGGGGGGGGGGGGGGGGGGGGGGGGGGGGGGGGGGGGGGGGGGGGGGGGGGGGGGGGGGGGGGGGGGGGGGGGGGGGGGGGGGGGGGGGGGGGGGGGGGGGGGGGGGGGGGGGGGGGGGGGGGGGGGGGGGGGGGGGGGGGGGGGGGGGGGGGGGGGGGGGGGGGGGGGGGGGGGGGGGGGGGGGGGGGGGGGGGGGGGGGGGGGGGGGGGGGGGGGGGGGGGGGGGGGGGGGGGGGGGGGGGGGGGGGGGGGGGGGGGGGGGGGGGGGGGGGGGGGGGGGGGGGGGGGGGGGGGGGGGGGGGGGGGGGGGGGGGGGGGGGGGGGGGGGGGGGGGGGGGGGGGGGGGGGGGGGGGGGGGGGGGGGGGGGGGGGGGGGGGGGGGGGGGGGGGGGGGGGGGGGGGGGGGGGGGGGGGGGGGGGGGGGGGGGGGGGGGGGGGGGGGGGGGGGGGGGGGGGGGGGGGGGGGGGGGGGGGGGGGGGGGGGGGGGGGGGGGGGGGGGGGGGGGGGGGGGGGGGGGGGGGGGGGGGGGGGGGGGGGGGGGGGGGGGGGGGGGGGGGGGGGGGGGGGGGGGGGGGGGGGGGGGGGGGGGGGGGGGGGGGGGGGGGGGGGGGGGGGGGGGGGGGGGGGGGGGGGGGGGGGGGGGGGGGGGGGGGGGGGGGGGGGGGGGGGGGGGGGGGGGGGGGGGGGGGGGGGGGGGGGGGGGGGGGGGGGGGGGGGGGGGGGGGGGGGGGGGGGGGGGGGGGGGGGGGGGGGGGGGGGGGGGGGGGGGGGGGGGGGGGGGGGGGGGGGGGGGGGGGGGGGGGGGGGGGGGGGGGGGGGGGGGGGGGGGGGGGGGGGGGGGGGGGGGGGGGGGGGGGGGGGGGGGGGGGGGGGGGGGGGGGGGGGGGGGGGGGGGGGGGGGGGGGGGGGGGGGGGGGGGGGGGGGGGGGGGGGGGGGGGGGGGGGGGGGGGGGGGGGGGGGGGGGGGGGGGGGGGGGGGGGGGGGGGGGGGGGGGGGGGGGGGGGGGGGGGGGGGGGGGGGGGGGGGGGGGGGGGGGGGGGGGGGGGGGGGGGGGGGGGGGGGGGGGGGGGGGGGGGGGGGGGGGGGGGGGGGGGGGGGGGGGGGGGGGGGGGGGGGGGGGGGGGGGGGGGGGGGGGGGGGGGGGGGGGGGGGGGGGGGGGGGGGGGGGGGGGGGGGGGGGGGGGGGGGGGGGGGGGGGGGGGGGGGGGGGGGGGGGGGGGGGGGGGGGGGGGGGGGGGGGGGGGGGGGGGGGGGGGGGGGGGGGGGGGGGGGGGGGGGGGGGGGGGGGGGGGGGGGGGGGGGGGGGGGGGGGGGGGGGGGGGGGGGGGGGGGGGGGGGGGGGGGGGGGGGGGGGGGGGGGGGGGGGGGGGGGGGGGGGGGGGGGGGGGGGGGGGGGGGGGGGGGGGGGGGGGGGGGGGGGGGGGGGGGGGGGGGGGGGGGGGGGGGGGGGGGGGGGGGGGGGGGGGGGGGGGGGGGGGGGGGGGGGGGGGGGGGGGGGGGGGGGGGGGGGGGGGGGGGGGGGGGGGGGGGGGGGGGGGGGGGGGGGGGGGGGGGGGGGGGGGGGGGGGGGGGGGGGGGGGGGGGGGGGGGGGGGGGGGGGGGGGGGGGGGGGGGGGGGGGGGGGGGGGGGGGGGGGGGGGGGGGGGGGGGGGGGGGGGGGGGGGGGGGGGGGGGGGGGGGGGGGGGGGGGGGGGGGGGGGGGGGGGGGGGGGGGGGGGGGGGGGGGGGGGGGGGGGGGGGGGGGGGGGGGGGGGGGGGGGGGGGGGGGGGGGGGGGGGGGGGGGGGGGGGGGGGGGGGGGGGGGGGGGGGGGGGGGGGGGGGGGGGGGGGGGGGGGGGGGGGGGGGGGGGGGGGGGGGGGGGGGGGGGGGGGGGGGGGGGGGGGGGGGGGGGGGGGGGGGGGGGGGGGGGGGGGGGGGGGGGGGGGGGGGGGGGGGGGGGGGGGGGGGGGGGGGGGGGGGGGGGGGGGGGGGGGGGGGGGGGGGGGGGGGGGGGGGGGGGGGGGGGGGGGGGGGGGGGGGGGGGGGGGGGGGGGGGGGGGGGGGGGGGGGGGGGGGGGGGGGGGGGGGGGGGGGGGGGGGGGGGGGGGGGGGGGGGGGGGGGGGGGGGGGGGGGGGGGGGGGGGGGGGGGGGGGGGGGGGGGGGGGGGGGGGGGGGGGGGGGGGGGGGGGGGGGGGGGGGGGGGGGGGGGGGGGGGGGGGGGGGGGGGGGGGGGGGGGGGGGGGGGGGGGGGGGGGGGGGGGGGGGGGGGGGGGGGGGGGGGGGGGGGGGGGGGGGGGGGGGGGGGGGGGGGGGGGGGGGGGGGGGGGGGGGGGGGGGGGGGGGGGGGGGGGGGGGGGGGGGGGGGGGGGGGGGGGGGGGGGGGGGGGGGGGGGGGGGGGGGGGGGGGGGGGGGGGGGGGGGGGGGGGGGGGGGGGGGGGGGGGGGGGGGGGGGGGGGGGGGGGGGGGGGGGGGGGGGGGGGGGGGGGGGGGGGGGGGGGGGGGGGGGGGGGGGGGGGGGGGGGGGGGGGGGGGGGGGGGGGGGGGGGGGGGGGGGGGGGGGGGGGGGGGGGGGGGGGGGGGGGGGGGGGGGGGGGGGGGGGGGGGGGGGGGGGGGGGGGGGGGGGGGGGGGGGGGGGGGGGGGGGGGGGGGGGGGGGGGGGGGGGGGGGGGGGGGGGGGGGGGGGGGGGGGGGGGGGGGGGGGGGGGGGGGGGGGGGGGGGGGGGGGGGGGGGGGGGGGGGGGGGGGGGGGGGGGGGGGGGGGGGGGGGGGGGGGGGGGGGGGGGGGGGGGGGGGGGGGGGGGGGGGGGGGGGGGGGGGGGGGGGGGGGGGGGGGGGGGGGGGGGGGGGGGGGGGGGGGGGGGGGGGGGGGGGGGGGGGGGGGGGGGGGGGGGGGGGGGGGGGGGGGGGGGGGGGGGGGGGGGGGGGGGGGGGGGGGGGGGGGGGGGGGGGGGGGGGGGGGGGGGGGGGGGGGGGGGGGGGGGGGGGGGGGGGGGGGGGGGGGGGGGGGGGGGGGGGGGGGGGGGGGGGGGGGGGGGGGGGGGGGGGGGGGGGGGGGGGGGGGGGGGGGGGGGGGGGGGGGGGGGGGGGGGGGGGGGGGGGGGGGGGGGGGGGGGGGGGGGGGGGGGGGGGGGGGGGGGGGGGGGGGGGGGGGGGGGGGGGGGGGGGGGGGGGGGGGGGGGGGGGGGGGGGGGGGGGGGGGGGGGGGGGGGGGGGGGGGGGGGGGGGGGGGGGGGGGGGGGGGGGGGGGGGGGGGGGGGGGGGGGGGGGGGGGGGGGGGGGGGGGGGGGGGGGGGGGGGGGGGGGGGGGGGGGGGGGGGGGGGGGGGGGGGGGGGGGGGGGGGGGGGGGGGGGGGGGGGGGGGGGGGGGGGGGGGGGGGGGGGGGGGGGGGGGGGGGGGGGGGGGGGGGGGGGGGGGGGGGGGGGGGGGGGGGGGGGGGGGGGGGGGGGGGGGGGGGGGGGGGGGGGGGGGGGGGGGGGGGGGGGGGGGGGGGGGGGGGGGGGGGGGGGGGGGGGGGGGGGGGGGGGGGGGGGGGGGGGGGGGGGGGGGGGGGGGGGGGGGGGGGGGGGGGGGGGGGGGGGGGGGGGGGGGGGGGGGGGGGGGGGGGGGGGGGGGGGGGGGGGGGGGGGGGGGGGGGGGGGGGGGGGGGGGGGGGGGGGGGGGGGGGGGGGGGGGGGGGGGGGGGGGGGGGGGGGGGGGGGGGGGGGGGGGGGGGGGGGGGGGGGGGGGGGGGGGGGGGGGGGGGGGGGGGGGGGGGGGGGGGGGGGGGGGGGGGGGGGGGGGGGGGGGGGGGGGGGGGGGGGGGGGGGGGGGGGGGGGGGGGGGGGGGGGGGGGGGGGGGGGGGGGGGGGGGGGGGGGGGGGGGGGGGGGGGGGGGGGGGGGGGGGGGGGGGGGGGGGGGGGGGGGGGGGGGGGGGGGGGGGGGGGGGGGGGGGGGGGGGGGGGGGGGGGGGGGGGGGGGGGGGGGGGGGGGGGGGGGGGGGGGGGGGGGGGGGGGGGGGGGGGGGGGGGGGGGGGGGGGGGGGGGGGGGGGGGGGGGGGGGGGGGGGGGGGGGGGGGGGGGGGGGGGGGGGGGGGGGGGGGGGGGGGGGGGGGGGGGGGGGGGGGGGGGGGGGGGGGGGGGGGGGGGGGGGGGGGGGGGGGGGGGGGGGGGGGGGGGGGGGGGGGGGGGGGGGGGGGGGGGGGGGGGGGGGGGGGGGGGGGGGGGGGGGGGGGGGGGGGGGGGGGGGGGGGGGGGGGGGGGGGGGGGGGGGGGGGGGGGGGGGGGGGGGGGGGGGGGGGGGGGGGGGGGGGGGGGGGGGGGGGGGGGGGGGGGGGGGGGGGGGGGGGGGGGGGGGGGGGGGGGGGGGGGGGGGGGGGGGGGGGGGGGGGGGGGGGGGGGGGGGGGGGGGGGGGGGGGGGGGGGGGGGGGGGGGGGGGGGGGGGGGGGGGGGGGGGGGGGGGGGGGGGGGGGGGGGGGGGGGGGGGGGGGGGGGGGGGGGGGGGGGGGGGGGGGGGGGGGGGGGGGGGGGGGGGGGGGGGGGGGGGGGGGGGGGGGGGGGGGGGGGGGGGGGGGGGGGGGGGGGGGGGGGGGGGGGGGGGGGGGGGGGGGGGGGGGGGGGGGGGGGGGGGGGGGGGGGGGGGGGGGGGGGGGGGGGGGGGGGGGGGGGGGGGGGGGGGGGGGGGGGGGGGGGGGGGGGGGGGGGGGGGGGGGGGGGGGGGGGGGGGGGGGGGGGGGGGGGGGGGGGGGGGGGGGGGGGGGGGGGGGGGGGGGGGGGGGGGGGGGGGGGGGGGGGGGGGGGGGGGGGGGGGGGGGGGGGGGGGGGGGGGGGGGGGGGGGGGGGGGGGGGGGGGGGGGGGGGGGGGGGGGGGGGGGGGGGGGGGGGGGGGGGGGGGGGGGGGGGGGGGGGGGGGGGGGGGGGGGGGGGGGGGGGGGGGGGGGGGGGGGGGGGGGGGGGGGGGGGGGGGGGGGGGGGGGGGGGGGGGGGGGGGGGGGGGGGGGGGGGGGGGGGGGGGGGGGGGGGGGGGGGGGGGGGGGGGGGGGGGGGGGGGGGGGGGGGGGGGGGGGGGGGGGGGGGGGGGGGGGGGGGGGGGGGGGGGGGGGGGGGGGGGGGGGGGGGGGGGGGGGGGGGGGGGGGGGGGGGGGGGGGGGGGGGGGGGGGGGGGGGGGGGGGGGGGGGGGGGGGGGGGGGGGGGGGGGGGGGGGGGGGGGGGGGGGGGGGGGGGGGGGGGGGGGGGGGGGGGGGGGGGGGGGGGGGGGGGGGGGGGGGGGGGGGGGGGGGGGGGGGGGGGGGGGGGGGGGGGGGGGGGGGGGGGGGGGGGGGGGGGGGGGGGGGGGGGGGGGGGGGGGGGGGGGGGGGGGGGGGGGGGGGGGGGGGGGGGGGGGGGGGGGGGGGGGGGGGGGGGGGGGGGGGGGGGGGGGGGGGGGGGGGGGGGGGGGGGGGGGGGGGGGGGGGGGGGGGGGGGGGGGGGGGGGGGGGGGGGGGGGGGGGGGGGGGGGGGGGGGGGGGGGGGGGGGGGGGGGGGGGGGGGGGGGGGGGGGGGGGGGGGGGGGGGGGGGGGGGGGGGGGGGGGGGGGGGGGGGGGGGGGGGGGGGGGGGGGGGGGGGGGGGGGGGGGGGGGGGGGGGGGGGGGGGGGGGGGGGGGGGGGGGGGGGGGGGGGGGGGGGGGGGGGGGGGGGGGGGGGGGGGGGGGGGGGGGGGGGGGGGGGGGGGGGGGGGGGGGGGGGGGGGGGGGGGGGGGGGGGGGGGGGGGGGGGGGGGGGGGGGGGGGGGGGGGGGGGGGGGGGGGGGGGGGGGGGGGGGGGGGGGGGGGGGGGGGGGGGGGGGGGGGGGGGGGGGGGGGGGGGGGGGGGGGGGGGGGGGGGGGGGGGGGGGGGGGGGGGGGGGGGGGGGGGGGGGGGGGGGGGGGGGGGGGGGGGGGGGGGGGGGGGGGGGGGGGGGGGGGGGGGGGGGGGGGGGGGGGGGGGGGGGGGGGGGGGGGGGGGGGGGGGGGGGGGGGGGGGGGGGGGGGGGGGGGGGGGGGGGGGGGGGGGGGGGGGGGGGGGGGGGGGGGGGGGGGGGGGGGGGGGGGGGGGGGGGGGGGGGGGGGGGGGGGGGGGGGGGGGGGGGGGGGGGGGGGGGGGGGGGGGGGGGGGGGGGGGGGGGGGGGGGGGGGGGGGGGGGGGGGGGGGGGGGGGGGGGGGGGGGGGGGGGGGGGGGGGGGGGGGGGGGGGGGGGGGGGGGGGGGGGGGGGGGGGGGGGGGGGGGGGGGGGGGGGGGGGGGGGGGGGGGGGGGGGGGGGGGGGGGGGGGGGGGGGGGGGGGGGGGGGGGGGGGGGGGGGGGGGGGGGGGGGGGGGGGGGGGGGGGGGGGGGGGGGGGGGGGGGGGGGGGGGGGGGGGGGGGGGGGGGGGGGGGGGGGGGGGGGGGGGGGGGGGGGGGGGGGGGGGGGGGGGGGGGGGGGGGGGGGGGGGGGGGGGGGGGGGGGGGGGGGGGGGGGGGGGGGGGGGGGGGGGGGGGGGGGGGGGGGGGGGGGGGGGGGGGGGGGGGGGGGGGGGGGGGGGGGGGGGGGGGGGGGGGGGGGGGGGGGGGGGGGGGGGGGGGGGGGGGGGGGGGGGGGGGGGGGGGGGGGGGGGGGGGGGGGGGGGGGGGGGGGGGGGGGGGGGGGGGGGGGGGGGGGGGGGGGGGGGGGGGGGGGGGGGGGGGGGGGGGGGGGGGGGGGGGGGGGGGGGGGGGGGGGGGGGGGGGGGGGGGGGGGGGGGGGGGGGGGGGGGGGGGGGGGGGGGGGGGGGGGGGGGGGGGGGGGGGGGGGGGGGGGGGGGGGGGGGGGGGGGGGGGGGGGGGGGGGGGGGGGGGGGGGGGGGGGGGGGGGGGGGGGGGGGGGGGGGGGGGGGGGGGGGGGGGGGGGGGGGGGGGGGGGGGGGGGGGGGGGGGGGGGGGGGGGGGGGGGGGGGGGGGGGGGGGGGGGGGGGGGGGGGGGGGGGGGGGGGGGGGGGGGGGGGGGGGGGGGGGGGGGGGGGGGGGGGGGGGGGGGGGGGGGGGGGGGGGGGGGGGGGGGGGGGGGGGGGGGGGGGGGGGGGGGGGGGGGGGGGGGGGGGGGGGGGGGGGGGGGGGGGGGGGGGGGGGGGGGGGGGGGGGGGGGGGGGGGGGGGGGGGGGGGGGGGGGGGGGGGGGGGGGGGGGGGGGGGGGGGGGGGGGGGGGGGGGGGGGGGGGGGGGGGGGGGGGGGGGGGGGGGGGGGGGGGGGGGGGGGGGGGGGGGGGGGGGGGGGGGGGGGGGGGGGGGGGGGGGGGGGGGGGGGGGGGGGGGGGGGGGGGGGGGGGGGGGGGGGGGGGGGGGGGGGGGGGGGGGGGGGGGGGGGGGGGGGGGGGGGGGGGGGGGGGGGGGGGGGGGGGGGGGGGGGGGGGGGGGGGGGGGGGGGGGGGGGGGGGGGGGGGGGGGGGGGGGGGGGGGGGGGGGGGGGGGGGGGGGGGGGGGGGGGGGGGGGGGGGGGGGGGGGGGGGGGGGGGGGGGGGGGGGGGGGGGGGGGGGGGGGGGGGGGGGGGGGGGGGGGGGGGGGGGGGGGGGGGGGGGGGGGGGGGGGGGGGGGGGGGGGGGGGGGGGGGGGGGGGGGGGGGGGGGGGGGGGGGGGGGGGGGGGGGGGGGGGGGGGGGGGGGGGGGGGGGGGGGGGGGGGGGGGGGGGGGGGGGGGGGGGGGGGGGGGGGGGGGGGGGGGGGGGGGGGGGGGGGGGGGGGGGGGGGGGGGGGGGGGGGGGGGGGGGGGGGGGGGGGGGGGGGGGGGGGGGGGGGGGGGGGGGGGGGGGGGGGGGGGGGGGGGGGGGGGGGGGGGGGGGGGGGGGGGGGGGGGGGGGGGGGGGGGGGGGGGGGGGGGGGGGGGGGGGGGGGGGGGGGGGGGGGGGGGGGGGGGGGGGGGGGGGGGGGGGGGGGGGGGGGGGGGGGGGGGGGGGGGGGGGGGGGGGGGGGGGGGGGGGGGGGGGGGGGGGGGGGGGGGGGGGGGGGGGGGGGGGGGGGGGGGGGGGGGGGGGGGGGGGGGGGGGGGGGGGGGGGGGGGGGGGGGGGGGGGGGGGGGGGGGGGGGGGGGGGGGGGGGGGGGGGGGGGGGGGGGGGGGGGGGGGGGGGGGGGGGGGGGGGGGGGGGGGGGGGGGGGGGGGGGGGGGGGGGGGGGGGGGGGGGGGGGGGGGGGGGGGGGGGGGGGGGGGGGGGGGGGGGGGGGGGGGGGGGGGGGGGGGGGGGGGGGGGGGGGGGGGGGGGGGGGGGGGGGGGGGGGGGGGGGGGGGGGGGGGGGGGGGGGGGGGGGGGGGGGGGGGGGGGGGGGGGGGGGGGGGGGGGGGGGGGGGGGGGGGGGGGGGGGGGGGGGGGGGGGGGGGGGGGGGGGGGGGGGGGGGGGGGGGGGGGGGGGGGGGGGGGGGGGGGGGGGGGGGGGGGGGGGGGGGGGGGGGGGGGGGGGGGGGGGGGGGGGGGGGGGGGGGGGGGGGGGGGGGGGGGGGGGGGGGGGGGGGGGGGGGGGGGGGGGGGGGGGGGGGGGGGGGGGGGGGGGGGGGGGGGGGGGGGGGGGGGGGGGGGGGGGGGGGGGGGGGGGGGGGGGGGGGGGGGGGGGGGGGGGGGGGGGGGGGGGGGGGGGGGGGGGGGGGGGGGGGGGGGGGGGGGGGGGGGGGGGGGGGGGGGGGGGGGGGGGGGGGGGGGGGGGGGGGGGGGGGGGGGGGGGGGGGGGGGGGGGGGGGGGGGGGGGGGGGGGGGGGGGGGGGGGGGGGGGGGGGGGGGGGGGGGGGGGGGGGGGGGGGGGGGGGGGGGGGGGGGGGGGGGGGGGGGGGGGGGGGGGGGGGGGGGGGGGGGGGGGGGGGGGGGGGGGGGGGGGGGGGGGGGGGGGGGGGGGGGGGGGGGGGGGGGGGGGGGGGGGGGGGGGGGGGGGGGGGGGGGGGGGGGGGGGGGGGGGGGGGGGGGGGGGGGGGGGGGGGGGGGGGGGGGGGGGGGGGGGGGGGGGGGGGGGGGGGGGGGGGGGGGGGGGGGGGGGGGGGGGGGGGGGGGGGGGGGGGGGGGGGGGGGGGGGGGGGGGGGGGGGGGGGGGGGGGGGGGGGGGGGGGGGGGGGGGGGGGGGGGGGGGGGGGGGGGGGGGGGGGGGGGGGGGGGGGGGGGGGGGGGGGGGGGGGGGGGGGGGGGGGGGGGGGGGGGGGGGGGGGGGGGGGGGGGGGGGGGGGGGGGGGGGGGGGGGGGGGGGGGGGGGGGGGGGGGGGGGGGGGGGGGGGGGGGGGGGGGGGGGGGGGGGGGGGGGGGGGGGGGGGGGGGGGGGGGGGGGGGGGGGGGGGGGGGGGGGGGGGGGGGGGGGGGGGGGGGGGGGGGGGGGGGGGGGGGGGGGGGGGGGGGGGGGGGGGGGGGGGGGGGGGGGGGGGGGGGGGGGGGGGGGGGGGGGGGGGGGGGGGGGGGGGGGGGGGGGGGGGGGGGGGGGGGGGGGGGGGGGGGGGGGGGGGGGGGGGGGGGGGGGGGGGGGGGGGGGGGGGGGGGGGGGGGGGGGGGGGGGGGGGGGGGGGGGGGGGGGGGGGGGGGGGGGGGGGGGGGGGGGGGGGGGGGGGGGGGGGGGGGGGGGGGGGGGGGGGGGGGGGGGGGGGGGGGGGGGGGGGGGGGGGGGGGGGGGGGGGGGGGGGGGGGGGGGGGGGGGGGGGGGGGGGGGGGGGGGGGGGGGGGGGGGGGGGGGGGGGGGGGGGGGGGGGGGGGGGGGGGGGGGGGGGGGGGGGGGGGGGGGGGGGGGGGGGGGGGGGGGGGGGGGGGGGGGGGGGGGGGGGGGGGGGGGGGGGGGGGGGGGGGGGGGGGGGGGGGGGGGGGGGGGGGGGGGGGGGGGGGGGGGGGGGGGGGGGGGGGGGGGGGGGGGGGGGGGGGGGGGGGGGGGGGGGGGGGGGGGGGGGGGGGGGGGGGGGGGGGGGGGGGGGGGGGGGGGGGGGGGGGGGGGGGGGGGGGGGGGGGGGGGGGGGGGGGGGGGGGGGGGGGGGGGGGGGGGGGGGGGGGGGGGGGGGGGGGGGGGGGGGGGGGGGGGGGGGGGGGGGGGGGGGGGGGGGGGGGGGGGGGGGGGGGGGGGGGGGGGGGGGGGGGGGGGGGGGGGGGGGGGGGGGGGGGGGGGGGGGGGGGGGGGGGGGGGGGGGGGGGGGGGGGGGGGGGGGGGGGGGGGGGGGGGGGGGGGGGGGGGGGGGGGGGGGGGGGGGGGGGGGGGGGGGGGGGGGGGGGGGGGGGGGGGGGGGGGGGGGGGGGGGGGGGGGGGGGGGGGGGGGGGGGGGGGGGGGGGGGGGGGGGGGGGGGGGGGGGGGGGGGGGGGGGGGGGGGGGGGGGGGGGGGGGGGGGGGGGGGGGGGGGGGGGGGGGGGGGGGGGGGGGGGGGGGGGGGGGGGGGGGGGGGGGGGGGGGGGGGGGGGGGGGGGGGGGGGGGGGGGGGGGGGGGGGGGGGGGGGGGGGGGGGGGGGGGGGGGGGGGGGGGGGGGGGGGGGGGGGGGGGGGGGGGGGGGGGGGGGGGGGGGGGGGGGGGGGGGGGGGGGGGGGGGGGGGGGGGGGGGGGGGGGGGGGGGGGGGGGGGGGGGGGGGGGGGGGGGGGGGGGGGGGGGGGGGGGGGGGGGGGGGGGGGGGGGGGGGGGGGGGGGGGGGGGGGGGGGGGGGGGGGGGGGGGGGGGGGGGGGGGGGGGGGGGGGGGGGGGGGGGGGGGGGGGGGGGGGGGGGGGGGGGGGGGGGGGGGGGGGGGGGGGGGGGGGGGGGGGGGGGGGGGGGGGGGGGGGGGGGGGGGGGGGGGGGGGGGGGGGGGGGGGGGGGGGGGGGGGGGGGGGGGGGGGGGGGGGGGGGGGGGGGGGGGGGGGGGGGGGGGGGGGGGGGGGGGGGGGGGGGGGGGGGGGGGGGGGGGGGGGGGGGGGGGGGGGGGGGGGGGGGGGGGGGGGGGGGGGGGGGGGGGGGGGGGGGGGGGGGGGGGGGGGGGGGGGGGGGGGGGGGGGGGGGGGGGGGGGGGGGGGGGGGGGGGGGGGGGGGGGGGGGGGGGGGGGGGGGGGGGGGGGGGGGGGGGGGGGGGGGGGGGGGGGGGGGGGGGGGGGGGGGGGGGGGGGGGGGGGGGGGGGGGGGGGGGGGGGGGGGGGGGGGGGGGGGGGGGGGGGGGGGGGGGGGGGGGGGGGGGGGGGGGGGGGGGGGGGGGGGGGGGGGGGGGGGGGGGGGGGGGGGGGGGGGGGGGGGGGGGGGGGGGGGGGGGGGGGGGGGGGGGGGGGGGGGGGGGGGGGGGGGGGGGGGGGGGGGGGGGGGGGGGGGGGGGGGGGGGGGGGGGGGGGGGGGGGGGGGGGGGGGGGGGGGGGGGGGGGGGGGGGGGGGGGGGGGGGGGGGGGGGGGGGGGGGGGGGGGGGGGGGGGGGGGGGGGGGGGGGGGGGGGGGGGGGGGGGGGGGGGGGGGGGGGGGGGGGGGGGGGGGGGGGGGGGGGGGGGGGGGGGGGGGGGGGGGGGGGGGGGGGGGGGGGGGGGGGGGGGGGGGGGGGGGGGGGGGGGGGGGGGGGGGGGGGGGGGGGGGGGGGGGGGGGGGGGGGGGGGGGGGGGGGGGGGGGGGGGGGGGGGGGGGGGGGGGGGGGGGGGGGGGGGGGGGGGGGGGGGGGGGGGGGGGGGGGGGGGGGGGGGGGGGGGGGGGGGGGGGGGGGGGGGGGGGGGGGGGGGGGGGGGGGGGGGGGGGGGGGGGGGGGGGGGGGGGGGGGGGGGGGGGGGGGGGGGGGGGGGGGGGGGGGGGGGGGGGGGGGGGGGGGGGGGGGGGGGGGGGGGGGGGGGGGGGGGGGGGGGGGGGGGGGGGGGGGGGGGGGGGGGGGGGGGGGGGGGGGGGGGGGGGGGGGGGGGGGGGGGGGGGGGGGGGGGGGGGGGGGGGGGGGGGGGGGGGGGGGGGGGGGGGGGGGGGGGGGGGGGGGGGGGGGGGGGGGGGGGGGGGGGGGGGGGGGGGGGGGGGGGGGGGGGGGGGGGGGGGGGGGGGGGGGGGGGGGGGGGGGGGGGGGGGGGGGGGGGGGGGGGGGGGGGGGGGGGGGGGGGGGGGGGGGGGGGGGGGGGGGGGGGGGGGGGGGGGGGGGGGGGGGGGGGGGGGGGGGGGGGGGGGGGGGGGGGGGGGGGGGGGGGGGGGGGGGGGGGGGGGGGGGGGGGGGGGGGGGGGGGGGGGGGGGGGGGGGGGGGGGGGGGGGGGGGGGGGGGGGGGGGGGGGGGGGGGGGGGGGGGGGGGGGGGGGGGGGGGGGGGGGGGGGGGGGGGGGGGGGGGGGGGGGGGGGGGGGGGGGGGGGGGGGGGGGGGGGGGGGGGGGGGGGGGGGGGGGGGGGGGGGGGGGGGGGGGGGGGGGGGGGGGGGGGGGGGGGGGGGGGGGGGGGGGGGGGGGGGGGGGGGGGGGGGGGGGGGGGGGGGGGGGGGGGGGGGGGGGGGGGGGGGGGGGGGGGGGGGGGGGGGGGGGGGGGGGGGGGGGGGGGGGGGGGGGGGGGGGGGGGGGGGGGGGGGGGGGGGGGGGGGGGGGGGGGGGGGGGGGGGGGGGGGGGGGGGGGGGGGGGGGGGGGGGGGGGGGGGGGGGGGGGGGGGGGGGGGGGGGGGGGGGGGGGGGGGGGGGGGGGGGGGGGGGGGGGGGGGGGGGGGGGGGGGGGGGGGGGGGGGGGGGGGGGGGGGGGGGGGGGGGGGGGGGGGGGGGGGGGGGGGGGGGGGGGGGGGGGGGGGGGGGGGGGGGGGGGGGGGGGGGGGGGGGGGGGGGGGGGGGGGGGGGGGGGGGGGGGGGGGGGGGGGGGGGGGGGGGGGGGGGGGGGGGGGGGGGGGGGGGGGGGGGGGGGGGGGGGGGGGGGGGGGGGGGGGGGGGGGGGGGGGGGGGGGGGGGGGGGGGGGGGGGGGGGGGGGGGGGGGGGGGGGGGGGGGGGGGGGGGGGGGGGGGGGGGGGGGGGGGGGGGGGGGGGGGGGGGGGGGGGGGGGGGGGGGGGGGGGGGGGGGGGGGGGGGGGGGGGGGGGGGGGGGGGGGGGGGGGGGGGGGGGGGGGGGGGGGGGGGGGGGGGGGGGGGGGGGGGGGGGGGGGGGGGGGGGGGGGGGGGGGGGGGGGGGGGGGGGGGGGGGGGGGGGGGGGGGGGGGGGGGGGGGGGGGGGGGGGGGGGGGGGGGGGGGGGGGGGGGGGGGGGGGGGGGGGGGGGGGGGGGGGGGGGGGGGGGGGGGGGGGGGGGGGGGGGGGGGGGGGGGGGGGGGGGGGGGGGGGGGGGGGGGGGGGGGGGGGGGGGGGGGGGGGGGGGGGGGGGGGGGGGGGGGGGGGGGGGGGGGGGGGGGGGGGGGGGGGGGGGGGGGGGGGGGGGGGGGGGGGGGGGGGGGGGGGGGGGGGGGGGGGGGGGGGGGGGGGGGGGGGGGGGGGGGGGGGGGGGGGGGGGGGGGGGGGGGGGGGGGGGGGGGGGGGGGGGGGGGGGGGGGGGGGGGGGGGGGGGGGGGGGGGGGGGGGGGGGGGGGGGGGGGGGGGGGGGGGGGGGGGGGGGGGGGGGGGGGGGGGGGGGGGGGGGGGGGGGGGGGGGGGGGGGGGGGGGGGGGGGGGGGGGGGGGGGGGGGGGGGGGGGGGGGGGGGGGGGGGGGGGGGGGGGGGGGGGGGGGGGGGGGGGGGGGGGGGGGGGGGGGGGGGGGGGGGGGGGGGGGGGGGGGGGGGGGGGGGGGGGGGGGGGGGGGGGGGGGGGGGGGGGGGGGGGGGGGGGGGGGGGGGGGGGGGGGGGGGGGGGGGGGGGGGGGGGGGGGGGGGGGGGGGGGGGGGGGGGGGGGGGGGGGGGGGGGGGGGGGGGGGGGGGGGGGGGGGGGGGGGGGGGGGGGGGGGGGGGGGGGGGGGGGGGGGGGGGGGGGGGGGGGGGGGGGGGGGGGGGGGGGGGGGGGGGGGGGGGGGGGGGGGGGGGGGGGGGGGGGGGGGGGGGGGGGGGGGGGGGGGGGGGGGGGGGGGGGGGGGGGGGGGGGGGGGGGGGGGGGGGGGGGGGGGGGGGGGGGGGGGGGGGGGGGGGGGGGGGGGGGGGGGGGGGGGGGGGGGGGGGGGGGGGGGGGGGGGGGGGGGGGGGGGGGGGGGGGGGGGGGGGGGGGGGGGGGGGGGGGGGGGGGGGGGGGGGGGGGGGGGGGGGGGGGGGGGGGGGGGGGGGGGGGGGGGGGGGGGGGGGGGGGGGGGGGGGGGGGGGGGGGGGGGGGGGGGGGGGGGGGGGGGGGGGGGGGGGGGGGGGGGGGGGGGGGGGGGGGGGGGGGGGGGGGGGGGGGGGGGGGGGGGGGGGGGGGGGGGGGGGGGGGGGGGGGGGGGGGGGGGGGGGGGGGGGGGGGGGGGGGGGGGGGGGGGGGGGGGGGGGGGGGGGGGGGGGGGGGGGGGGGGGGGGGGGGGGGGGGGGGGGGGGGGGGGGGGGGGGGGGGGGGGGGGGGGGGGGGGGGGGGGGGGGGGGGGGGGGGGGGGGGGGGGGGGGGGGGGGGGGGGGGGGGGGGGGGGGGGGGGGGGGGGGGGGGGGGGGGGGGGGGGGGGGGGGGGGGGGGGGGGGGGGGGGGGGGGGGGGGGGGGGGGGGGGGGGGGGGGGGGGGGGGGGGGGGGGGGGGGGGGGGGGGGGGGGGGGGGGGGGGGGGGGGGGGGGGGGGGGGGGGGGGGGGGGGGGGGGGGGGGGGGGGGGGGGGGGGGGGGGGGGGGGGGGGGGGGGGGGGGGGGGGGGGGGGGGGGGGGGGGGGGGGGGGGGGGGGGGGGGGGGGGGGGGGGGGGGGGGGGGGGGGGGGGGGGGGGGGGGGGGGGGGGGGGGGGGGGGGGGGGGGGGGGGGGGGGGGGGGGGGGGGGGGGGGGGGGGGGGGGGGGGGGGGGGGGGGGGGGGGGGGGGGGGGGGGGGGGGGGGGGGGGGGGGGGGGGGGGGGGGGGGGGGGGGGGGGGGGGGGGGGGGGGGGGGGGGGGGGGGGGGGGGGGGGGGGGGGGGGGGGGGGGGGGGGGGGGGGGGGGGGGGGGGGGGGGGGGGGGGGGGGGGGGGGGGGGGGGGGGGGGGGGGGGGGGGGGGGGGGGGGGGGGGGGGGGGGGGGGGGGGGGGGGGGGGGGGGGGGGGGGGGGGGGGGGGGGGGGGGGGGGGGGGGGGGGGGGGGGGGGGGGGGGGGGGGGGGGGGGGGGGGGGGGGGGGGGGGGGGGGGGGGGGGGGGGGGGGGGGGGGGGGGGGGGGGGGGGGGGGGGGGGGGGGGGGGGGGGGGGGGGGGGGGGGGGGGGGGGGGGGGGGGGGGGGGGGGGGGGGGGGGGGGGGGGGGGGGGGGGGGGGGGGGGGGGGGGGGGGGGGGGGGGGGGGGGGGGGGGGGGGGGGGGGGGGGGGGGGGGGGGGGGGGGGGGGGGGGGGGGGGGGGGGGGGGGGGGGGGGGGGGGGGGGGGGGGGGGGGGGGGGGGGGGGGGGGGGGGGGGGGGGGGGGGGGGGGGGGGGGGGGGGGGGGGGGGGGGGGGGGGGGGGGGGGGGGGGGGGGGGGGGGGGGGGGGGGGGGGGGGGGGGGGGGGGGGGGGGGGGGGGGGGGGGGGGGGGGGGGGGGGGGGGGGGGGGGGGGGGGGGGGGGGGGGGGGGGGGGGGGGGGGGGGGGGGGGGGGGGGGGGGGGGGGGGGGGGGGGGGGGGGGGGGGGGGGGGGGGGGGGGGGGGGGGGGGGGGGGGGGGGGGGGGGGGGGGGGGGGGGGGGGGGGGGGGGGGGGGGGGGGGGGGGGGGGGGGGGGGGGGGGGGGGGGGGGGGGGGGGGGGGGGGGGGGGGGGGGGGGGGGGGGGGGGGGGGGGGGGGGGGGGGGGGGGGGGGGGGGGGGGGGGGGGGGGGGGGGGGGGGGGGGGGGGGGGGGGGGGGG
Organism: Heterocephalus glaber; assembly: GCF_053883595.1. Lineage (NCBI taxonomy): Eukaryota > Metazoa > Chordata > Mammalia > Rodentia > Bathyergidae > Heterocephalus > Heterocephalus glaber. The sequence continues at coordinate 39,872 of NW_028258278.1, forward strand.
GGGGGGGGGGGGGGGGGGGGGGGGGGGGGGGGGGGGGGGGGGGGGGGGGGGGGGGGGGGGGGGGGGGGGGGGGGGGGGGGGGGGGGGGGGGGGGGGGGGGGGGGGGGGGGGGGGGGGGGGGGGGGGGGGGGGGGGGGGGGGGGGGGGGGGGGGGGGGGGGGGGGGGGGGGGGGGGGGGGGGGGGGGGGGGGGGGGGGGGGGGGGGGGGGGGGGGGGGGGGGGGGGGGGGGGGGGGGGGGGGGGGGGGGGGGGGGGGGGGGGGGGGGGGGGGGGGGGGGGGGGGGGGGGGGGGGGGGGGGGGGGGGGGGGGGGGGGGGGGGGGGGGGGGGGGGGGGGGGGGGGGGGGGGGGGGGGGGGGGGGGGGGGGGGGGGGGGGGGGGGGGGGGGGGGGGGGGGGGGGGGGGGGGGGGGGGGGGGGGGGGGGGGGGGGGGGGGGGGGGGGGGGGGGGGGGGGGGGGGGGGGGGGGGGGGGGGGGGGGGGGGGGGGGGGGGGGGGGGGGGGGGGGGGGGGGGGGGGGGGGGGGGGGGGGGGGGGGGGGGGGGGGGGGGGGGGGGGGGGGGGGGGGGGGGGGGGGGGGGGGGGGGGGGGGGGGGGGGGGGGGGGGGGGGGGGGGGGGGGGGGGGGGGGGGGGGGGGGGGGGGGGGGGGGGGGGGGGGGGGGGGGGGGGGGGGGGGGGGGGGGGGGGGGGGGGGGGGGGGGGGGGGGGGGGGGGGGGGGGGGGGGGGGGGGGGGGGGGGGGGGGGGGGGGGGGGGGGGGGGGGGGGGGGGGGGGGGGGGGGGGGGGGGGGGGGGGGGGGGGGGGGGGGGGGGGGGGGGGGGGGGGGGGGGGGGGGGGGGGGGGGGGGGGGGGGGGGGGGGGGGGGGGGGGGGGGGGGGGGGGGGGGGGGGGGGGGGGGGGGGGGGGGGGGGGGGGGGGGGGGGGGGGGGGGGGGGGGGGGGGGGGGGGGGGGGGGGGGGGGGGGGGGGGGGGGGGGGGGGGGGGGGGGGGGGGGGGGGGGGGGGGGGGGGGGGGGGGGGGGGGGGGGGGGGGGGGGGGGGGGGGGGGGGGGGGGGGGGGGGGGGGGGGGGGGGGGGGGGGGGGGGGGGGGGGGGGGGGGGGGGGGGGGGGGGGGGGGGGGGGGGGGGGGGGGGGGGGGGGGGGGGGGGGGGGGGGGGGGGGGGGGGGGGGGGGGGGGGGGGGGGGGGGGGGGGGGTGGGGGGGGGGGGGGGGGGGGGGGGGGGGGGGGGGGGGGGGGGGGGGGGGGGGGGGGGGGGGGGGGGGGGGGGGGGGGGGGGGGGGGGGGGGGGGGGGGGGGGGGGGGGGGGGGGGGGGGGGGGGGGGGGGGGGGGGGGGGGGGGGGGGGGGGGGGGGGGGGGGGGGGGGGGGGGGGGGGGGGGGGGGGGGGGGGGGGGGGGGGGGGGGGGGGGGGGGGGGGGGGGGGGGGGGGGGGGGGGGGGGGGGGGGGGGGGGGGGGGGGTGGGGGGGGGGGGGGGGGGGGGGGGGGGGGGGGGGGGGGGGGGGGGGGGGGGGGGGGGGGGGGGGGGGGGGGGGGGGGGGGGGGGGGGGGGGGGGGGGGGGGGGGGGGGGGGGGGGGGGGGGGGGGGGGGGGGGGGGGGGGGGGGGGGGGGGGGGGGGGGGGGGGGGGGGGGGGGGGGGGGGGGGGGGGGGGGGGGGGGGGGGGGGGGGGGGGGGGGGGGGGGGGGGGGGGGGGGGGGGGGGGGGGGGGGGGGGGGGGGGGGGGGGGGGGGGGGGGGGGGGGGGGGGGGGGGGGGGGGGGGGGGGGGGGGGGGGGGGGGGGGGGGGGGGGGGGGGGGGGGGGGGGGGGGGGGGGGGGGGGGGGGGGGGGGGGGGGGGGGGGGGGGGGGGGGGGGGGGGGGGGGGGGGGGGGGGGGGGGGGGGGGGGGGGGGGGGGGGGGGGGGGGGGGGGGGGGGGGGGGGGGGGGGGGGGGGGGGGGGGGGGGGGGGGGGGGGGGGGGGGGGGGGGGGGGGGGGGGGGGGGGGGGGGGGGGGGGGGGGGGGGGGGGGGGGGGGGGGGGGGGGGGGGGGGGGGGGGGGGGGGGGGGGGGGGGGGGGGGGGGGGGGGGGGGGGGGGGGGGGGGGGGGGGGGGGGGGGGGGGGGGGGGGGGGGGGGGGGGGGGGGGGGGGGGGGGGGGGGGGGGGGGGGGGGGGGGGGGGGGGGGGGGGGGGGGGGGGGGGGGGGGGGGGGGGGGGGGGGGGGGGGGGGGGGGGGGGGGGGGGGGGGGGGGGGGGGGGGGGGGGGGGGGGGGGGGGGGGGGGGGGGGGGGGGGGGGGGGGGGGGGGGGGGGGGGGGGGGGGGGGGGGGGGGGGGGGGGGGGGGGGGGGGGGGGGGGGGGGGGGGGGGGGGGGGGGGGGGGGGGGGGGGGGGGGGGGGGGGGGGGGGGGGGGGGGGGGGGGGGGGGGGGGGGGGGGGGGGGGGGGGGGGGGGGGGGGGGGGGGGGGGGGGGGGGGGGGGGGGGGGGGGGGGGGGGGGGGGGGGGGGGGGGGGGGGGGGGGGGGGGGGGGGGGGGGGGGGGGGGGGGGGGGGGGGGGGGGGGGGGGGGGGGGGGGGGGGGGGGGGGGGGGGGGGGGGGGGGGGGGGGGGGGGGGGGGGGGGGGGGGGGGGGGGGGGGGGGGGGGGGGGGGGGGGGGGGGGGGGGGGGGGGGGGGGGGGGGGGGGGGGGGGGGGGGGGGGGGGGGGGGGGGGGGGGGGGGGGGGGGGGGGGGGGGGGGGGGGGGGGGGGGGGGGGGGGGGGGGGGGGGGGGGGGGGGGGGGGGGGGGGGGGGGGGGGGGGGGGGGGGTGGGGGGGGGGGGGGGGGGGGGGGGGGGGGGGGGGGGGGGGGGGGGGGGGGGGGGGGGGGGGGGGGGGGGGGGGGGGGGGGGGGGGGGGGGGGGGGGGGGGGGGGGGGGGGGGGGGGGGGGGGGGGGGGGGGGGGGGGGGGGGGGGGGGGGGGGGGGGGGGGGGGGGGGGGGGGGGGGGGGGGGGGGGGGGGGGGGGGGGGGGGGGGGGGGGGGGGGGGGGGGGGGGGGGGGGGGGGGGGGGGGGGGGGGGGGGGGGGGGGGGGTGGGGGGGGGGGGGGGGGGGGGGGGGGGGGGGGGGGGGGGGGGGGGGGGGGGGGGGGGGGGGGGGGGGGGGGGGGGGGGGGGGGGGGGGGGGTGGGGGGGGGGGGGGGGGGGGGGGGGGGGGGGGGGGGGGGGGGGGGGGGGGGGGGGGGGGGGGGGGGGGGGGGGGGGGGGGGGGGGGGGGGGGGGGGGGGGGGGGGGGGGGGGGGGGGGGGGGGGGGGGGGGGGGGGGGGGGGGGGGGGGGGGGGGGGGGGGGGGGGGGGGGGGGGGGGGGGGGGGGGGGGGGGGGGGGGGGGGGGGGGGGGGGGGGGGGGGGGGGGGGGGGGGGGGGGGGGGGGGGGGGGGGGGGGGGGGGGGGGGGGGGGGGGGGGGGGGGGGGGGGGGGGGGGGGGGGGGGGGGGGGGGGGGGGGGGGGGGGGGGGGGGGGGGGGGGGGGGGGGGGGGGGGGGGGGGGGGGGGGGGGGGGGGGGGGGGGGGGGGGGGGGGGGGGGGGGGGGGGGGGGGGGGGGGGGGGGGGGGGGGGGGGGGGGGGGGGGGGGGGGGGGGGGGGGGGGGGGGGGGGGGGGGGGGGGGGGGGGGGGGGGGGGGGGGGGGGGGGGGGGGGGGGGGGGGGGGGGGGGGGGGGGGGGGGGGGGGGGGGGGGGGGGGGGGGGGGGGGGGGGGGGGGGGGGGGGGGGGGGGGGGGGGGGGGGGGGGGGGGGGGGGGGGGGGGGGGGGGGGGGGGGGGGGGGGGGGGGGGGGGGGGGGGGGGGGGGGGGGGGGGGGGGGGGGGGGGGGGGGGGGGGGGGGGGGGGGGGGGGGGGGGGGGGGGGGGGGGGGGGGGGGGGGGGGGGGGGGGGGGGGGGGGGGGGGGGGGGGGGGGGGGGGGGGGGGGGGGGGGGGGGGGGGGGGGGGGGGGGGGGGGGGGGGGGGGGGGGGGGGGGGGGGGGGGGGGGGGGGGGGGGGGGGGGGGGGGGGGGGGGGGGGGGGGGGGGGGGGGGGGGGGGGGGGGGGGGGGGGGGGGGGGGGGGGGGGGGGGGGGGGGGGGGGGGGGGGGGGGGGGGGGGGGGGGGGGGGGGGGGGGGGGGGGGGGGGGGGGGGGGGGGGGGGGGGGGGGGGGGGGGGGGGGGGGGGGGGGGGGGGGGGGGGGGGGGGGGGGGGGGGGGGGGGGGGGGGGGGGGGGGGGGGGGGGGGGGGGGGGGGGGGGGGGGGGGGGGGGGGGGGGGGGGGGGGGGGGGGGGGGGGGGGGGGGGGGGGGGGGGGGGGGGGGGGGGGGGGGGGGGGGGGGGGGGGGGGGGGGGGGGGGGGGGGGGGGGGGGGGGGGGGGGGGGGGGGGGGGGGGGGGGGGGGGGGGGGGGGGGGGGGGGGGGGGGGGGGGGGGGGGGGGGGGGGGGGGGGGGGGGGGGGGGGGGGGGGGGGGGGGGGGGGGGGGGGGGGGGGGGGGGGGGGGGGGGGGGGGGGGGGGGGGGGGGGGGGGGGGGGGGGGGGGGGGGGGGGGGGGGGGGGGGGGGGGGGGGGGGGGGGGGGGGGGGGGGGGGGGGGGGGGGGGGGGGGGGGGGGGGGGGGGGGGGGGGGGGGGGGGGGGGGGGGGGGGGGGGGGGGGGGGGGGGGGGGGGGGGGGGGGGGGGGGGGGGGGGGGGGGGGGGGGGGGGGGGGGGGGGGGGGGGGGGGGGGGGGGGGGGGGGGGGGGGGGGGGGGGGGGGGGGGGGGGGGGGGGGGGGGGGGGGGGGGGGGGGGGGGGGGGGGGGGGGGGGGGGGGGGGGGGGGGGGGGGGGGGGGGGGGGGGGGGGGGGGGGGGGGGGGGGGGGGGGGGGGGGGGGGGGGGGGGGGGGGGGGGGGGGGGGGGGGGGGGGGGGGGGGGGGGGGGGGGGGGGGGGGGGGGGGGGGGGGGGGGGGGGGGGGGGGGGGGGGGGGGGGGGGGGGGGGGGGGGGGGGGGGGGGGGGGGGGGGGGGGGGGGGGGGGGGGGGGGGGGGGGGGGGGGGGGGGGGGGGGGGGGGGGGGGGGGGGGGGGGGGGGGGGGGGGGGGGGGGGGGGGGGGGGGGGGGGGGGGGGGGGGGGGGGGGGGGGGGGGGGGGGGGGGGGGGGGGGGGGGGTGGGGGGGGGGGGGGGGGGGGGGGGGGGGGGGGGGGGGGGGGGGGGGGGGGGGGGGGGGGGGGGGGGGGGGGGGGGGGGGGGGGGGGGGGGGGGGGGGGGGGGGGGGGGGGGGGGGGGGGGGGGGGGGGGGGGGGGGGGGGGGGGGGGGGGGGGGGGGGGGGGGGGGGGGGGGGGGGGGGTGGGGGGGGGGGGGGGGGGGGGGGGGGGGGGGGGGGGGGGGGGGGGGGGGGGGGGGGGGGGGGGGGGGGGGGGGGGGGGGGGGGGGGGGGGGGGGGGGGGGGGGGGGGGGGGGGGGGGGGGGGGGGGGGGGGGGGGGGGGGGGGGGGGGGGGGGGGGGGGGGGGGGGGGGGGGGGGGGGGGGGGGGGGGGGGGGGGGGGGGGGGGGGGGGGGGGGGGGGGGGGGGGGGGGGGGGGGGGGGGGGGGGGGGGGGGGGGGGGGGGGGGGGGGGGGGGGGGGGGGGGGGGGGGGGGGGGGGGGGGGGGGGGGGGGGGGGGGGGGGGGGGGGGGGGGGGGGGGGGGGGGGGGGGGGGGGGGGGGGGGGGGGGGGGGGGGGGGGGGGGGGGGGGGGGGGGGGGGGGGGGGGGGGGGGGGGGGGGGGGGGGGGGGGGGGGGGGGGGGGGGGGGGGGGGGGGGGGGGGGGGGGGGGGGGGGGGGGGGGGGGGGGGGGGGGGGGGGGGGGGGGGGGGGGGGGGGGGGGGGGGGGGGGGGTGGGGGGGGGGGGGGGGGGGGGGGGGGGGGGGGGGGGGGGGGGGGGGGGGGGGGGGGGGGGGGGGGGGGGGGGGGGGGGGGGGGGGGGGGGGGGGGGGGGGGGGGGGGGGGGGGGGGGGGGGGGGGGGGGGGGGGGGGGGGGGGGGGGGGGGGGGGGGGGGGGGGGGGGGGGGGGGGGGGGGGGGGGGGGGGGGGGGGGGGGGGGGGGGGGGGGGGGGGGGGGGGGGGGGGGGGGGGGGGGGGGGGGGGGGGGGGGGGGGGGGGGGGGGGGGGGGGGGGGGGGGGGGGGGGGGGGGGGGGGGGGGGGGGGGGGGGGGGGGGGGGGGGGGGGGGGGGGGGGGGGGGGGGGGGGGGGGGGGGGGGGGGGGGGGGGGGGGGGGGGGGGGGGGGGGGGGGGGGGGGGGGGGGGGGGGGGGGGGGGGGGGGGGGGGGGGGGGGGGGGGGGGGGGGGGGGGGGGGGGGGGGGGGGGGGGGGGGGGGGGGGGGGGGGGGGGGGGGGGGGGGGGGGGGGGGGGGGGGGGGGGGGGGGGGGGGGGGGGGGGGGGGGGGGGGGGGGGGGGGGGGGGGGGGGGGGGGGGGGGGGGGGGGGGGGGGGGGGGGGGGGGGGGGGGGGGGGGGGGGGGGGGGGGGGGGGGGGGGGGGGGGGGGGGGGGGGGGGGGGGGGGGGGGGGGGGGGGGGGGGGGGGGTGGGGGGGGGGGGGGGGGGGGGGGGGGGGGGGGGGGGGGGGGGGGGGGGGGGGGGGGGGGGGGGGGGGGGGGGGGGGGGGGGGGGGGGGGGGGGGGGGGGGGGGGGGGGGGGGGGGGGGGGGGGGGGGGGGGGGGGGGGGGGGGGGGGGGGGGGGGGGGGGGGGGGGGGGGGGGGGGGGGGGGGGGGGGGGGGGGGGGGGGGGGGGGGGGGGGGGGGGGGGGGGGGGGGGGGTGGGGGGGGGGGGGGGGGGGGGGGGGGGGGGGGGGGGGGGGGGGGGGGGGGGGGGGGGGGGGGGGGGGGGGGGGGGGGGGGGGGGGGGGGGGGGGGGGGGGGGGGGGGGGGGGGGGGGGGGGGGGGGGGGGGGGGGGGGGGGGGGGGGGGGGGGGGGGGGGGGGGGGGGGGGGGGGGGGGGGGGGGGGGGGGGGGGGGGGGGGGGGGGGGGGGGGGGGGGGGGGGGGGGGGGGGGGGGGGGGGTGGGGGGGGGGGGGGGGGGGGGGGGGGGGGGGGGGGGGGGGGGGGGGGGGGGGGGGGGGGGGGGGGGGGGGGGGGGGGGGGGGGGGGGGGGGGGGGGGGGGGGGGGGGGGGGGGGGGGGGGGGGGGGGGGGGGGGGGGGGGGGGGGGGGGGGGGGGGGGGGGGGGGGGGGGGGGGGGGGGGGGGGGGGGGGGGGGGGGGGGGGGGGGGGGGGGGGGGGGGGGGGGGGGGGGGGGGGGGGGGGGGGGGGGGGGGGGGGGGGGGGGGGGGGGGGGGGGGGGGGGGGGGGGGGGGGGGGGGGGGGGGGGGGGGGGGGGGGGGGGGGGGGGGGGGGGGGGGGGGGGGGGGGGGGGGGGGGGGGGGGGGGGGGGGGGGGGGGGGGGGGGGGGGGGGGGGGGGGGGGGGGGGGGGGGGGGGGGGGGGGGGGGGGGGTGGGGGGGGGGGGGGGGGGGGGGGGGGGGGGGGGGGGGGGGGGGGGGGGGGGGGGGGGGGGGGGGGGGGGGGGGGGGGGGGGGGGGGGGGGGGGGGGGGGGGGGGGGGGGGGGGGGGGGGGGGGGGGGGGGGGGGGGGGGGGGGGGGGGGGGGGGGGGGGGGGGGGGGGGGGGGGGGGGGGGGGGGGGGGGGGGGGGGGGGGGGGGGGGGGGGGGGGGGGGGGGGGGGGGGGGGGGGGGGGGGGGGGGGGGGGGGGGGGGGGGGGGGGGGGGGGGGGGGGGGGGGGGGGGGGGGGGGGGGGGGGGGGGGGGGGGGGGGGGGGGGGGGGGGGGGGGGGGGGGGGGGGGGGGGGGGGGGGGGGGGGGGGGGGGGGGGGGGGGGGGGGGGGGGGGGGGGGGGGGGGGGGGGGGGGGGGGGGGGGGGGGGGGGGGGGGGGGGGGGGGGGGGGGGGGGGGGGGGGGGGGGGGGGGGGGGGGGGGGGGGGGGGGGGGGGGGGGGGGGGGGGGGGGGGGGGGGGGGGGGGGGGGGGGGGGGGGGGGGGGGGGGGGGGGGGGGGGGGGGGGGGGGGGGGGGGGGGGGGGGGGGGGGGGGGGGGGGGGGGGGGGGGGGGGGGGGGGGGGGGGGGGGGGGGGGGGGGGGGGGGGGGGGGGGGGGGGGGGGGGGGGGGGGGGGGGGGGGGGGGGGGGGGGGGGGGGGGGGGGGGGGGGGGGGGGGGGGGGGGGGGGGGGGGGGGGGGGGGGGGGGGGGGGGGGGGGGGGGGGGGGGGGGGGGGGGGGGGGGGGGGGGGGGGGGGGGGGGGGGGGGGGGGGGGGGGGGGGGGGGGGGGGGGGGGGGGGGGGGGGGGGGGGGGGGGGGGGGGGGGGGGGGGGGGGGGGGGGGGGGGGGGGGGGGGGGGGGGGGGGGGGGGGGGGGGGGGGGGGGGGGGGGGGGGGGGGGGGGGGGGGGGGGGGGGGGGGGGGGGGGGGGGGGGGGGGGGGGGGGGGGGGGGGGGGGGGGGGGGGGGGGGGGGGGGGGGGGGGGGGGGGGGGGGGGGGGGGGGGGGGGGGGGGGGGGGGGGGGGGGGGGGGGGGGGGGGGGGGGGGGGGGGGGGGGGGGGGGGGGGGGGGGGGGGGGGGGGGGGGGGGGGGGGGGGGGGGGGGGGGGGGGGGGGGGGGGGGGGGGGGGGGGGGGGGGGGGGGGGGGGGGGGGGGGGGGGGGGGGGGGGGGGGGGGGGGGGGGGGGGGGGGGGGGGGGGGGGGGGGGGGGGGGGGGGGGGGGGGGGGGGGGGGGGGGGGGGGGGGGGGGGGGGGGGGGGGGGGGGGGGGGGGGGGGGGGGGGGGGGGGGGGGGGGGGGGGGGGGGGGGGGGGGGGGGGGGGGGGGGGGGGGGGGGGGGGGGGGGGGGGGGGGGGGGGGGGGGGGGGGGGGGGGGGGGGGGGGGGGGGGGGGGGGGGGGGGGGGGGGGGGGGGGGGGGGGGGGGGGGGGGGGGGGGGGGGGGGGGGGGGGGGGGGGGGGGGGGGGGGGGGGGGGGGGGGGGGGGGGGGGGGGGGGGGGGGGGGTGGGGGGGGGGGGGGGGGGGGGGGGGGGGGGGGGGGGGGGGGGGGGGGGGGGGGGGGGGGGGGGGGGGGGGGGGGGGGGGGGGGGGGGGGGGGGGGGGGGGGGGGGGGGGGGGGGGGGGGGGGGGGGGGGGGGGGGGGGGGGGGGGGGGGGGGGGGGGGGGGGGGGGGGGGGGGGGGGGGGGGGGGGGGGGGGGGGGGGGGGGGGGGGGGGGGGGGGGGGGGGGGGGGGGGGGGGGGGGGGGGGGGGGGGGGGGGGGGGGGGGGGGGGGGGGGGGGGGGGGGGGGGGGGGGGGGGGGGGGGGGGGGGGGGGGGGGGGGGGGGGGGGGGGGGGGGGGGGGGGGGGGGGGGGGGGGGGGGGGGGGGGGGGGGGGGGGGGGGGGGGGGGGGGGGGGGGGGGGGGGGGGGGGGGGGGGGGGGGGGGGGGGGGGGGGGGGGGGGGGGGGGGGGGGGGGGGGGGGGGGGGGGGGGGGGGGGGGGGGGGGGGGGGGGGGGGGGGGGGGGGGGGGGGGGGGGGGGGGGGGGGGGGGGGGGGGGGGGGGGGGGGGGGGGGGGGGGGGGGGGGGGGGGGGGGGGGGGGGGGGGGGGGGGGGGGGGGGGGGGGGGGGGGGGGGGGGGGGGGGGGGGGGGGGGGGGGGGGGGGGGGGGGGGGGGGGGGGGGGGGGGGGGGGGGGGGGGGGGGGGGGGGGGGGGGGGGGGGGGGGGGGGGGGGGGGGGGGGGGGGGGGGGGGGGGGGGGGGGGGGGGGGGGGGGGGGGGGGGGGGGGGGGGGGGGGGGGGGGGGGGGGGGGGGGGGGGGGGGGGGGGGGGGGGGGGGGGGGGGGGGGGGGGGGGGGGGGGGGGGGGGGGGGGGGGGGGGGGGGGGGGGGGGGGGGGGGGGGGGGGGGGGGGGGGGGGGGGGGGGGGGGGGGGGGGGGGGGGGGGGGGGGGGGGGGGGGGGGGGGGGGGGGGGGGGGGGGGGGGGGGGGGGGGGGGGGGGGGGGGGGGGGGGGGGGGGGGGGGGGGGGGGGGGGGGGGGGGGGGGGGGGGGGGGGGGGGGGGGGGGGGGGGGGGGGGGGGGGGGGGGGGGGGGGGGGGGGGGGGGGGGGGGGGGGGGGGGGGGGGGGGGGGGGGGGGGGGGGGGGGGGGGGGGGGGGGGGGGGGGGGGGGGGGGGGGGGGGGGGGGGGGGGGGGGGGGGGGGGGGGGGGGGGGGGGGGGGGGGGGGGGGGGGGGGGGGGGGGGGGGGGGGGGGGGGGGGGGGGGGGGGGGGGGGGGGGGGGGGGGGGGGGGGGGGGGGGGGGGGGGGGGGGGGGGGGGGGGGGGGGGGGGGGGGGGGGGGGGGGGGGGGGGGGGGGGGGGGGGGGGGGGGGGGGGGGGGGGGGGGGGGGGGGGGGGGGGGGGGGGGGGGGGGGGGGGGGGGGGGGGGGGGGGGGGGGGGGGGGGGGGGGGGGGGGGGGGGGGGGGGGGGGGGGGGGGGGGGGGGGGGGGGGGGGGGGGGGGGGGGGGGGGGGGGGGGGGGGGGGGGGGGGGGGGGGGGGGGGGGGGGGGGGGGGGGGGGGGGGGTGGGGGGGGGGGGGGGGGGGGGGGGGGGGGGGGGGGGGGGGGGGGGGGGGGGGGGGGGGGGGGGGGGGGGGGGGGGGGGGGGGGGGGGGGGGGGGGGGGGGGGGGGGGGGGGGGGGGGGGGGGGGGGGGGGGGGGGGGGGGGGGGGGGGGGGGGGGGGGGGGGGGGGGGGGGGGGGGGGGGGGGGGGGGGGGGGGGGGGGGGGGGGGGGGGGGGGGGGGGGGGGGGGGGGGGGGGGGGGGGGGGGGGGGGGGGGGGGGGGGGGGGGGTGGGGGGGGGGGGGGGGGGGGGGGGGGGGGGGGGGGGGGGGGGGGGGGGGGGGGGGGGGGGGGGGGGGGGGGGGGGGGGGGGGGGGGGGGGGGGGGGGGGGGGGGGGGGGGGGGGGGGGGGGGGGGGGGGGGGGGGGGGGGGGGGGGGGGGGGGGGGGGGGGGGGGGGGGGGGGGGGGGGGGGGGGGGGGGGGGGGGGGGGGGGGGGGGGGGGGGGGGGGGGGGGGGGGGGGGGGGGGGGGGGGGGGGGGGGGGGGGGGGGGGGGGGGGGGGGGGGGGGGGGGGGGGGGGGGGGGGGGGGGGGGGGGGGGGGGGGGGGGGGGGGGGGGGGGGGGGGGGGGGGGGGGGGGGGGGGGGGGGGGGGGGGGGGGGGGGGGGGGGGGGGGGGGGGGGGGGGGGGGGGGGGGGGGGGGGGGGGGGGGGGGGGGGGGGGGGGGGGGGGGGGGGGGGGGGGGGGGGGGGGGGGGGGGGGGGGGGGGGGGGGGGGGGGGGGGGGGGGGGGGGGGGGGGGGGGGGGGGGGGGGGGGGGGGGGGGGGGGGGGGGGGGGGGGGGGGGGGGGGGGGGGGGGGGGGGGGGGGGGGGGGGGGGGGGGGGGGGGGGGGGGGGGGGGGGGGGGGGGGGGGGGGGGGGGGGGGGGGGGGGGGGGGGGGGGGGGGGGGGGGGGGGGGGGGGGGGGGGGGGGGGGGGGGGGGGGGGGGGGGGGGGGGGGGGGGGGGGGGGGGGGGGGGGGGGGGGGGGGGGGGGGGGGGGGGGGGGGGGGGGGGGGGGGGGGGGGGGGGGGGGGGGGGGGGGGGGGGGGGGGGGGGGGGGGGGGGGGGGGGGGGGGGGGGGGGGGGGGGGGGGGGGGGGGGGGGGGGGGGGGGGGGGGGGGGGGGGGGGGGGGGGGGGGGGGGGGGGGGGGGGGGGGGGGGGTGGGGGGGGGGGGGGGGGGGGGGGGGGGGGGGGGGGGGGGGGGGGGGGGGGGGGGGGGGGGGGGGGGGGGGGGGGGGGGGGGGGGGTGGGGGGGGGGGGGGGGGGGGGGGGGGGGGGGGGGGGGGGGGGGGGGGGGGGGGGGGGGGGGGGGGGGGGGGGGGGGGGGGGGGGGGGGGGGGGGGGGGGGGGGGGGGGGGGGGGGGGGGGGGGGGGGGGGGGGGGGGGGGGGGGGGGGGGGGGGGGGGGGGGGGGGGGGGGGGGGGGGGGGGGGGGGGGGGGGGGGGGGGGGGGGGGGGGGGGGGGGGGGGGGGGGGGGGGGGGGGGGGGGGGGGGGGGGGGGGGGGGGGGGGGGGGGGGGGGGGGGGGGGGGGGGGGGGGGGGGGGGGGGGGGGGGGGGGGGGGGGGGGGGGGGGGGGGGGGGGGGGGGGGGGGGGGGGGGGGGGGGGGGGGGGGGGGGGGGGGGGGGGGGGGGGGGGGGGGGGGGGGGGGGGGGGGGGGGGGGGGGGGGGGGGGGGGGGGGGGGGGGGGGGGGGGGTGGGGGGGGGGGGGGGGGGGGGGGGGGGGGGGGGGGGGGGGGGGGGGGGGGGGGGGGGGGGGGGGGGGGGGGGGGGGGGGGGGGGGGGGGGGGGGGGGGGGGGGGGGGGGGGGGGGGGGGGGGGGGGGGGGGGGGGGGGGGGGGGGGGGGGGGGGGGGGGGGGGGGGGGGGGGGGGGGGGGGGGGGGGGGGGGGGGGGGGGGGGGGGGGGGGGGGGGGGGGGGGGGGGGGGGGGGGGGGGGGGGGGGGGGGGGGGGGGGGGGGGGGGGGGGGGGGGGGGGGGGGGGGGGGGGGGGGGGGGGGGGGGGGGGGGGGGGGGGGGGGGGGGGGGGGGGGGGGGGGGGGGGGGGGGGGGGGGGGGGGGGGGGGGGGGGGGGGGGGGGGGGGGGGGGGGGGGGGGGGGGGGGGGGGGGGGGGGGGGGGGGGGGGGGGGGGGGGGGGGGGGGGGGGGGGGGGGGGGGGGGGGGGGGGGGGGGGGGGGGGGGGGGGGGGGGGGGGGGGGGGGGGGGGGGGGGGGGGGGGGGGGGGGGGGGGGGGGGGGGGGGGGGGGGGGGGGGGGGGGGGGGGGGGGGGGGGGGGGGGGGGGGGGGGGGGGGGGGGGGGGGGGGGGGGGGGGGGGGGGGGGGGGGGGGGGGGGGGGGTGGGGGGGGGGGGGGGGGGGGGGGGGGGGGGGGGGGGGGGGGGGGGGGGGGGGGGGGGGGGGGGGGGGGGGGGGGGGGGGGGGGGGGGGGGGGGGGGGGGGGGGGGGGGGGGGGGGGGGGGGGGGGGGGGGGGGGGGGGGGGGGGGGGGGGGGGGGGGGGGGGGGGGGGGGGGGGGGGGGGGGGGGGGGGGGGGGGGGGGGGGGGGGGGGGGGGGGGGGGGGGGGGGGGGGGGGGGGGGGGGGGGGGGGGGGGGGGGGGGGGGGGGGGGGGGGGGGGGGGGGGGGGGGGGGGGGGGGGGGGGGGGGGGGGGGGGGGGGGGGGGGGGGGGGGGGGGGGGGGGGGGGGGGGGGGGGGGGGGGGGGGGGGGGGGGGGGGGGGGGGGGGGGGGGGGGGGGGGGGGGGGGGGGGGGGGGGGGGGGGGGGGGGGGGGGGGGGGGGGGGGGGGGGGGGGGGGGGGGGGGGGGGGGGGGGGGGGGGGGGGGGGGGGGGGGGGGGGGGGGGGGGGGGGGTGGGGGGGGGGGGGGGGGGGGGGGGGGGGGGGGGGGGGGGGGGGGGGGGGGGGGGGGGGGGGGGGGGGGGGGGGGGGGGGGGGGGGGGGGGGGGGGGGGGGGGGGGGGGGGGGGGGGGGGGGGGGGGGGGGGGGGGGGGGGGGGGGGGGGGGGGGGGGGGGGGGGGGGGGGGGGGGGGGGGGGGGGGGGGGGGGGGGGGGGGGGGGGGGGGGGGGGGGGGGGGGGGGGGGGGGGGGGGGGGGGGGGGGGGGGGGGGGGGGGGGGGGGGGGGGGGGGGGGGGGGGGGGGGGGGGGGGGGGGGGGGGGGGGGGGGGGGGGGGGGGGGGGGGGGGGGGGGGGGGGGGGGGGGGGGGGGGGGGGGGGGGGGGGGGGGGGGGGGGGGGGGGGGGGGGGGGGGGGGGGGGGGGGGGGGGGGGGGGGGGGGGGGGGGGGGGGGGGGGGGGGGGGGGGGGGGGGGGGGGGGGGGGGGGGGGGGGGGGGGGGGGGGGGGGGGGGGGGGGGGGGGGGGGTGGGGGGGGGGGGGGGGGGGGGGGGGGGGGGGGGGGGGGGGGGGGGGGGGGGGGGGGGGGGGGGGGGGGGGGGGGGGGGGGGGGGGGGGGGGGGGGGGGGGGGGGGGGGGGGGGGGGGGGGGGGGGGGGGGGGGGGGGGGGGGGGGGGGGGGGGGGGGGGGGGGGGGGGGGGGGGGGGGGGGGGGGGGGGGGGGGGGGGGGGGGGGGGGGGGGGGGGGGGGGGGGGGGGGGGGGGGGGGGGGGGGGGGGGGGGGGGGGGGGGGGGGGGGGGGGGGGGGGGGGGGGGGGGGGGGGGGGGGGGGGGGGGGGGGGGGGGGGGGGGGGGGGGGGGGGGGGGGGGGGGGGGGGGGGGGGGGGGGGGGGGGGGGGGGGGGGGGGGGGGGGGGGGGGGGGGGGGGGGGGGGGGGGGGGGGGGGGGGGGGGGGGGGGGGGGGGGGGGGGGGGGGGGGGGGGGGGGGGGGGGGGGGGGGGGGGGGGGGGGGGGGGGGGGGGGGGGGGGGGGGGGGGGGGGGGGGGGGGGGGGGGGGGGGGGGGGGGGGGGGGGGGGGGGGGGGGGGGGGGGGGGGGGGGGGGGGGGGGGGGGGGGGGGGGGGGGGGGGGGGGGGGGGGGGGGGGGGGGGGGGGGGGGGGGGGGGGGGGGGGGGGGGGGGGGGGGGGGGGGGGGGGGGGGGGGGGGGGGGGGGGGGGGGGGGGGGGGGGGGGGGGGGGGGGGGGGGGGGGGGGGGGGGGGGGGGGGGGGGGGGGGGGGGGGGGGGGGGGGGGGGGGGGGGGGGGGGGGGGGGGGGGGGGGGGGGGGGGGGGGGGGGGGGGGGGGGGGGGGGGGGGGGGGGGGGGGGGGGGGGGGGGGGGGGGGGGGGGGGGGGGGGGGGGGGGGGGGGGGGGGGGGGGGGGGGGGGGGGGGGGGGGGGGGGGGGGGGGGGGGGGGGGGGGGGGGGGGGGGGGGGGGGGGGGGGGGGGGGGGGGGGGGGGGGGGGGGGGGGGGGGGGGGGGGGGGGGGGGGGGGGGGGGGGGGGGGGGGGGGGGGGGGGGGGGGGGGGGGGGGGTGGGGGGGGGGGGGGGGGGGGGGGGGGGGGGGGGGGGGGGGGGGGGGGGGGGGGGGGGGGGGGGGGGGGGGGGGGGGGGGGGGGGGGGGGGGGGGGGGGGGGGGGGGGGGGGGGGGGGGGGGGGGGGGGGGGGGGGGGGGGGGGGGGGGGGGGGGGGGGGGGGGGGGGGGGGGGGGGGGGGGGGGGGGGGGGGGGGGGGGGGGGGGGGGGGGGGGGGGGGGGGGGGGGGGGGGGGGGGGGGGGGGGGGGGGGGGGGGGGGGGGGGGGGGGGGGGGGGGGGGGGGGGGGGGGGGGGGGGGGGGGGGGGGGGGGGGGGGGGGGGGGGGGGGGGGGGGGGGGGGGGGGGGGGGGGGGGGGGGGGGGGGGGGGGGGGGGGGGGGGGGGGGGGGGGGGGGGGGGGGGGGGGGGGGGGGGGGGGGGGGGGGGGGGGGGGGGGGGGGGGGGGGGGGGGGGGGGGGGGGGGGGGGGGGGGGGGGGGGGGGGGGGGGGGGGGGGGGGGGGGGGGGGGGGGGGGGGGGGGGGGGGGGGGGGGGGGGGGGGGGGGGGGGGGGGGGGGGGGGGGGGGGGGGGGGGGGGGGGGGGGGGGGGGGGGGGGGGGGGGGGGGGGGGGGGGGGGGGGGGGGGGGGGGGGGGGGGGGGGGGGGGGGGGGGGGGGGGGGGGGGGGGGGGGGGGGGGGGGGGGGGGGGGGGGGGGGGGGGGGGGGGGGGGGGGGGGGGGGGGGGGGGGGGGGGGGGGGGGGGGGGGGGGGGGGGGGGGGGGGGGGGGGGGGGGGGGGGGGGGGGGGGGGGGGGGGGGGGGGGGGGGGGGGGGGGGGGGGGGGGGGGGGGGGGGGGGGGGGGGGGGGGGGGGGGGGGGGGGGGGGGGGGGGGGGGGGGGGGGGGGGGGGGGGGGGGGGGGGGGGGGGGGGGGGGGGGGGGGGGGGGGGGGGGGGGGGGGGGGGGGGGGGGGGGGGGGGGGGGGGGGGGGGGGGGGGGGGGGGGGGGGGGGGGGGGGGGGGGGGGGGGGGGGGGGGGGGGGGGGGGGGGGGGGGGGGGGGGGGGGGGGGGGGGGGGGGGGGGGGGGGGGGGGGGGGGGGGGGGGGGGGGGGGGGGGGGGGGGGGGGGGGGGGGGGGGGGGGGGGGGGGGGGGGGGGGGGGGGGGGGGGGGGGGGGGGGGGGGGGGGGGGGGGGGGGGGGGGGGGGGGGGGGGGGGGGGGGGGGGGGGGGGGGGGGGGGGGGGGGGGGGGGGGGGGGGGGGGGGGGGGGGGGGGGGGGGGGGGGGGGGGGGGGGGGGGGGGGGGGGGGGGGGGGGGGGGGGGGGGGGGGGGGGGGGGGGGGGGGGGGGGGGGGGGGGGGGGGGGGGGGGGGGGGGGGGGGGGGGGGGGGGGGGGGGGGGGGGGGGGGGGGGGGGGGGGGGGGGGGGGGGGGGGGGGGGGGGGGGGGGGGGGGGGGGGGGGGGGGGGGGGGGGGGGGGGGGGGGGGGGGGGGGGGGGGGGGGGGGGGGGGGGGGGGGGGGGGGGGGGGGGGGGGGGGGGGGGGGGGGGGGGGGGGGGGGGGGGGGGGGGGGGGGGGGGGGGGGGGGGGGGGGGGGGGGGGGGGGGGGGGGGGGGGGGGGGGGGGGGGGGGGGGGGGGGGGGGGGGGGGGGGGGGGGGGGGGGGGGGGGGGGGGGGGGGGGGGGGGGGGGGGGGGGGGGGGGGGGGGGGGGGGGGGGGGGGGGGGGGGGGGGGGGGGGGGGGGGGGGGGGGGGGGGGGGGGGGGGGGGGGGGGGGGGGGGGGGGGGGGGGGGGGGGGGGGGGGGGGGGGGGGGGGGGGGGGGGGGGGGGGGGGGGGGGGGGGGGGGGGGGGGGGGGGGGGGGGGGGGGGGGGGGGGGGGGGGGGGGGGGGGGGGGGGGGGGGGGGGGGGGGGGGGGGGGGGGGGGGGGGGGGGGGGGGGGGGGGGGGGGGGGGGGGGGGGGGGGGGGGGGGGGGGGGGGGGGGGGGGGGGGGGGGGGGGGGGGGGGGGGGGGGGGGGGGGGGGGGGGGGGGGGGGGGGGGGGGGGGGGGGGGGGGGGGGGGGGGGGGGGGGGGGGGGGGGGGGGGGGGGGGGGGGGGGGGGGGGGGGGGGGGGGGGGGGGGGGGGGGGGGGGGGGGGGGGGGGGGGGGGGGGGGGGGGGGGGGGGGGGGGGGGGGGGGGGGGGGGGGGGGGGGGGGGGGGGGGGGGGGGGGGGGGGGGGGGGGGGGGGGGGGGGGGGGGGGGGGGGGGGGGGGGGGGGGGGGGGGGGGGGGGGGGGGGGGGGGGGGGGGGGGGGGGGGGGGGGGGGGGGGGGGGGGGGGGGGGGGGGGGGGGGGGGGGGGGGGGGGGGGGGGGGGGGGGGGGGGGGGGGGGGGGGGGGGGGGGGGGGGGGGGGGGGGGGGGGGGGGGGGGGGGGGGGGGGGGGGGGGGGGGGGGGGGGGGGGGGGGGGGGGGGGGGGGGGGGGGGGGGGGGGGGGGGGGGGGGGGGGGGGGGGGGGGGGGGGGGGGGGGGGGGGGGGGGGGGGGGGGGGGGGGGGGGGGGGGGGGGGGGGGGGGGGGGGGGGGGGGGGGGGGGGGGGGGGGGGGGGGGGGGGGGGGGGGGGGGGGGGGGGGGGGGGGGGGGGGGGGGGGGGGGGGGGGGGGGGGGGGGGGGGGGGGGGGGGGGGGGGGGGGGGGGGGGGGGGGGGGGGGGGGGGGGGGGGGGGGGGGGGGGGGGGGGGGGGGGGGGGGGGGGGGGGGGGGGGGGGGGGGGGGGGGGGGGGGGGGGGGGGGGGGGGGGGGGGGGGGGGGGGGGGGGGGGGGGGGGGGGGGGGGGGGGGGGGGGGGGGGGGGGGGGGGGGGGGGGGGGGGGGGGGGGGGGGGGGGGGGGGGGGGGGGGGGGGGGGGGGGGGGGGGGGGGGGGGGGGGGGGGGGGGGGGGGGGGGGGGGGGGGGGGGGGGGGGGGGG